>NC_142289.1:7610376-7792081 GCF_965620075.1 Prunus avium
ATGTATTACGTGGATGTTGCTTGAACTTATAAAAAAGTTGAGTTTGCTCCAAGGGAATGTCTCTGGTACAGGTTTCCATTTCTACTTTTCCCTCATCGCATGTTTCTTTTACTCGTGAAGTTTCTATTACGAAATTTCCTTCTACGAGTGAGGCATCAGTTACAAATCCCATGATGGTGTTTAACAAACCAAAAGCTTTAAGGAGAAACACTGGAAGATAGTTTTGCATCACACTGACTGTTGAGGTTCTCGTCCATGCAGATCAGGGAGGACGTACTCCAATTAGAGGATCCAAGATGTTGACAATGTTTCTACAGAAGGTAACCTTTTCCTTCATCTCTCTGCATATTTTCAGGTCAACTTTGATAGCACTTATCACATTATTGACTATTGGATGATTCCGTAAAAACAAAAGGTATCCGATTTGCACAATGTTCAAGAGGCCCGAGGCTCCTAAGCATTGTATACTCATATTTGATCCAAATATAATGGCAGTGATTAGTTAAATTCAGTCACGAATAGCCAATTTGCAAGATTTGGCAACTTTAGGAGTTGATTAGTTGAACACGCTATATGATTCTCTTTCTTACGTTCTCCTGAGATTGAGCCTATTAGGAAAGCTTGTACATTTTCAAAAAAAGGTTGCTCATTTCCATCTTTCTGCTTTATCAGGATAAAAGAACTTTTGCTTTGGTGCAACCAATTTGGTGGATGGTGATCCCATAGCTTGAGTGGCATCTTTTCATACACTGTTTGAAGCACTTTTTACATCCTCCACTTATTTGTTAGCTGAAGCTGGAAGTCAAGTCAAGGCATGTTTTTCTTCCTCTAATTGGTGTCTGTTTGTCAGTGTGAAAATGTTAGCTGGCTCTCCATATGGCACAGGTGTTAAGTTTCTGAAAACTTCTGTGCTCTGAGAGAAACAAAATCCATGTTTAACGAAAAAACAAAGCAGATATTGATGTCAAGAAATCAACATCATGGTTGAGAGATTAGCCATTATTTTTATATTTTCATTGTCCGCTAATTAAGATATTGTGATTGGTGGGGATGAAAAAATGTTGGGTGCTTCCCTTCAGTGTTCTTTTTAGTTGAATTATTATTGTCTGCTTTTCCTAGAAGTCAATTATGGTTCCTTCATATCATAAGTCGTTAGAAAGACCCAGGTGCTTCATATGGTCTACAGGAGGTCTCTCTGTGTGACGGCGGCCACTATGGCAAGTGAGCTACTCGGTTCCACACTTGTTCCCTGCAAAATAAATTGGGTTCCCTTTGGGGAAATTTTCCTCTGACAGAAGTATCTAAAGATGCTTTCTAGGTTGGAAAAGTGTTTGAACACTTGACCTTGCAATAAAATATTGTTGTGATTCTAACGAAAATGCTTGGCACAAAAAGCGCTTATGAGCTAAGGAAAAGTTTCTTAACGACTCACGAGTAACCTACTATTAGGTGCTTTTCCAGTAAGTGTTTCTGTAACTCGTATAACACATTTGTCCATTTCGATCAAACGTCGAGAAAAATGTATTTGGTGCGGAGAAGAAATGGCCCAAAAATTCGTAAGTACAAGTAGCAATTTTGTTTTCATGGGCTATTGGTGGATGCATCTCGACCGACCGCGGAAAATTGAAATATGCGTGAAACACTGAAGCCTCGTGGGTGATGGGAAAGGTGAGGCCATGATTTTGCCGGATTCTCATTTATATTCTCTGCCGGCCTTGACTTGTCTTGTACCCAAGTCAATGCTTTTGGTATTTTTGGATCCTTGATAAATCAACCCACAATTTGTCAATGAGTGTTGCTATTTTCATCCCCCTGTTTTATTTTCCCACCCACCTTATCTTCCAACTCACCAAGTAAATTTGAAAAAAGCACAATCCTATTTTTGCACCCACCATTATTCCTAAAATGCTATTTTAATTATTAATTCAATCAAAATAAAGTAAAATATTAATAATAAAATAACATAGAAATAAAATATAAACAAGTCTCTCTCCTTCTCTCCTCACCTTCTCGACCCACCCCAACCCTAGCCATCATTCCCTCCCCCACCCCCTTCAGCCTCCATAATTCCCTCTCTTTACACGCATTAGATAACTCTTCTTTTATTACTATTGCTTTCTCTGCTCCTTCTTCTGAAATGGGTATTGTTGGGTCCTCTAATTTTCTGCAAACCAGAGCCTCCATTATCTTCCTACTCTTAGGAATTTGGATTCTAGAAGAGTGAGATTCAATTTTTCTCAAAAAATTCAAATTGTGGGCAATTTTTTCTTCTTGAAAGAAAAGAGAAAAATGAAAATTTCTTTCTTTTATTACTTGTTATATTTATGCGTGCCTAACTTGGGCTTGCTTAAAAATAAGTAAAGTTTCAAGCTTTCATGGTGGCAACATCATCTTAAGCTTTCCTTCAAGATTTGGTTCAGCTACCAAAGGCCCCAACAATCTTAAATATAATGTTTCCTAGTCTGTTGAACAAGACTCGTAAATAAGTGCTGCAGGGGAATGGTGGCTATGGTTGCTTAGGGGGTGGCTGTAGAGATTCCAAGGATGGGTTGGGGGTGGCTTGGGAAGGGGAGACATAGGGAAAGAGAATTTTTTTCATAATGAAAATCTTATTTTATTACTTTATTTTATTTTAAGGAGAGTTTGAGGTTTTTTCCCCAAGTCCTTAAAAGTAATTTTACAAAGGGGTAGATTTGTCTTTAAAACTTTGATTATAAGGTGGGTGGAAAAATAGGATAGGTGGGTGGAAATAGCAGCACTCTTTGTCAATATACCAACAAAGCTATTTAATGCGTCCATGTCCTTTAGCCCGCCTCAGACTGTAACTTCCAAGAATAATTTTTATGCTAAATGTTGAGAAACATAAGAATTTACTTAAACCATAGTTAGTTTTGGAGGCGCGGATTAGGTACGTTGATAAAAATATGTCTGCCCCTTTAAATCCAATTTCAAATCCTCTTTCATGTAAATTGTATCCACACAGAAAATAATCAATATTAATTTCTCTAAAGTGACATGTAGCATACTAAACCAAAATAAACATAACCATCCACTCCCATTTGGTATAATAGTATTCCTCCAATATGAAAAAAAAGATTGTAAGTTCAAATAATCATCTCCATGATTAGCAAAACATGTGATTAACATTAATCCATATTTGATTTGTTGAGTTAAAAACCATAGAATTTTGATTATGATTGGATTATTAAACTAATACTACTATTTGCAAGTGGATTCTACCCCAATGAAAAAAGGTTTTGACTTGCAAAATAAATCTCCATGACACTTAGAGCAAGTCCACCCCAAAAGGCTAAGGTAAGGCAAATGCAAGGCAAGGGCTGGCACTATTCATGTGAATAGTGGTAGCCTTGCCTTTTTTGGTTCCACCCCAAAAGGCTAGGGTAAGGGTAAGAAAAAAAAAGATTATGCAACAAAATATAAACAATTTAGAAATGTAAGAAATAAAATAATTATGCAAGAAAAAAATATGGAAGAAAATAAAAAAAAATTACAAATGCAAGAAAAAAAAATATTACAATTTACAAATATTTGAAGGAGAAGAGTTTGTACGAGGATGTTATGTATTTATAGGGAAAACATCCATAATTTTTTGGTATTTTTCAAAAAAAAAATTGAAATTTTTTTGGATTTTTTTTCGCTCGTTGACATCATCGCCTTCGGGCTTGAGCCCAGGCAGAAATTGCCCGTGGGCTTGCCCAGGTTGGTGGGACCCAGGGCTTGCCCGGGCTGCATGTGGCGCGCTGGAGGGTCTTTTGGGCTAGCAAGGGACCTTTTGCCCGAGTTGATGGCATGTACTGGACATGCTCTTAGTAGTATGTGTGTGAGTAACCTCATTTTCAATTTATAATTTAGACTATCCTTGTATTTCTAAAATATATATATATATTTTTTTTTAAAAACGAAACCTGAAATCACTGTTTTTAAAAAATAAGAGTGCTGCTAAACGAACCCTAAAATTAACTGAGTACACCCTATGATCTAAGCACACCCTAATATTTAAATCAAAATGTAAAATTAACTAAGTACACCATATTTAATTACCAAAAATACCCCGAATACATCCTAATCTACTCTATCACACAGCAGCAAACCCATTCGAATCTGGTAACAACATTCATCAAGGTCAATTGGCATACTAAATTATTCGGATATCATGGCTGAGAAGCTTTGATTCAAAGGCAGCATAAAGGCCCTTGTTTTCTCTTTGATTTATTATACGCCATTGTCATGTGGTTCTTTAATTGAATAAATGATGTTTACCGGGTCTTAAATTAGAACGGAAAAAAACAAAGATAAAAAGTTCAATTTAGGGATGCATGTATCATGATGACCTTGTTGGGATACCCCTGGGAAATCCTATCTTTGTATGATCAGTGTGCCTTCCTAAGTTTTATCTTTTAATTTTCCTTATATTTGAATTCTCTCTGCATCACTTTCCCTGATTCGAGTTTGAATGAATTAGCCCATGTACCTCGCTCAACCACATAATGGAATAGGGTTTCTATCTATTTTTCCCAGTTAAGCAGATTCTTCAACTCAAATCCCAAAAGTTTCAATCTTTATTTTCTTAGTTTTCACCTAAATTGAATTGGGTTTCTTCAATTTTTTAGAATTTCAATACACAATTACCGAATTCCAGTTTCAATTCCAAGTAAGCACGTATGAACTCGCTTGGTATTTGGAGGTTTTTTAATCTTTTTATTGTCAATAAAAGGAAATAACAGAGTTTTTAGAGTAGGGTTTTTCATTTATGTTTTATTAGAGTTGAATATGGTGAGTATGATGTACTTATTAAAATTACATTAATTTCATAATTCAAAATATCCTTTTTGGTAATTTTATATTAGTATAAATTAGTAATTCAATAAATAGTTTGATAGTATGGTGTACTCAGTTAATTTTAGGGTTCATTTAGCACCGCTCAAAAATAATCAAATCTCATTGATGATGCGCAACCGCGTTTAGGCATGCGAGAAACACATAGTCACGCGTCAAATTTCCATATTTGATGGTGACGTGGTGAAACAAAAGTGGTCGTTGTCCAAAACGAGCCAATTTAATTGGAGAGGGGAGGATTAAAAGAAACGAATGACATCTGTCTTTCTTGCAAGGAACCCGAGGCAACCTCCTCTTTCTTCTTCATCCTCTAGTCTAGTGAGCCATCAACATCTCCTTTTAAAAAAAGTCTTGTAGTCTGCTGCACTCCACTGAACTTCACTTTTGGGCTCTCTCAGTTCACACTTTCAAAACGGTTTCATTTCATATGCACCATTTTTGTTTCCATTTTTGCTTTTGAGTATGTGAGATGAATTACTTGGGTCCTCTCATCACTTCAGTTTCTGAATTGGAGGAAGAAAGAAGCCATGTTCTTTCAAACCCAAGAACAAAATTGGTAAGTCCATGCATTTTGTTTCATAAAGTTCACTTCTTTGATTAGGTATAGTTTTAAATTAGTGATTTTTTTGTTTAAGTTAAGGATTGGTTACATATTTCTAATCTCGGCTGTTGGATTGCATTCATTAGATGTGTTGGTAGATTTAATATGCAACATTCATTCAATCCAACGGTTGATATTAAAAATATGTAACTAATCCTTAACATAAAATACTTACTGAAGAATCTCCCCAAACTTAATGCCCAACTGTAGTTTTAACTTTTGTTTTGAATGACTTTATGCATTATTATAATTTGATTTCACACTGCAAACACGGTTTCAACTTTGAAGACTCACTGCTTTTGTTCTCTTCTTTTTGCCCTCTTGTTATGATGACTGTTTTGCAATGATGGGTGATGAAAAGTTTGTGTATATAAATAATGAGAGAGAGAGAGAGAGAGAGAGAGAGAGAGAGAGAGAGAGAGAGAGAGAGAGAAATTACAATTGGGCTTTATTTTAATAATTTGAATTATTTTGGTGCAGAAGATGCCAGTGTGTGTGTTATGGGTATCAAGGAATCAAATTTCCAGATTTCCCACGTGCAAACTCATGGAATCATCTGAATTATCTTATCCTCGTCATTCATAAATTGGTCTTCTGTGGTTGCCATGCTTGACTATTGGTCTTCATGGTGAAAAGGGAAAACTTTAATTTTAAAGTTGATCAAACAGAATTGGAATTGAACAATGGAAGCTCCAGTGAGGCAACAGAGCTTCAGTGAGAAGAAGATGACTAAGCAGTTAACAGGAAAACGTGAAGACACTCCCTTGCATTTGGCAGCAAGGCAAGGAAATTTGGGATTGATCATAGAAATCATCTCTAATTGTGGGGAGGCGGATTTGAATGAAGTGTTGTCCAAGCAGAATCATTCGGGTGAAACCGCCTTATATGTGGCAGCTGAATGTGGCTATGTTGATTTGGTGAAGGAAATGATGAAATACTATGATATTGGTTCAGCTGGCATCAAAGCTAGAAATGGCTTTGATGCATTTCACATTGCTTCCAAGCAAGGGAACTTAGGTAAGCCTCTATGGATGTTTCCAAGTTTAGTCACCTTGTTCCGTCTTTTAATATGATGTTAATTTGCACCACATACAATAATCACAAAGGAAATAGTTTCATCTTATTGCATAAAATTCTTTTCCTCATTTTCATTTGTGAATTTTGTAGGAGACTAGGAAAATTTGTAAATAAAGATTGAAATTGAAAAATAATAACAGTATTGTGGCTTACCTAGTAACCTGTAATTTTTGGAGTAAATCATCTCAAATCATTGTTCTGTTGCTGAATTGCAGAGGTGCTGAAGGTCCTCATGGAGGCCATTCCAGAACTTTCGATGACCGTTGATCACTCAAACAGCACAGCATTGCACACTGCTGCAGCACAGGGCCATATTGAAGTAGTTAATTTCCTCTTGGAGACCGGTTGCAGCTTGGTGTCCATAGCACAACGCAATGGGAAAACTGCCTTGCATTCTGCAGCAAGGAAGGGGCATTTGGAGGTGGTCAAGGCCCTTTTGAGTAAAGAAACTGGAATTGCAACAAGAAATGATAAGAAGGGGCAGACAGCTCTCCATATGGCAGTCAAGGGACAGAATGTTGAGCTGGTAAATGAGCTAGCGAAGGCAGATCCTTCCTTAATAAACGTGGTCGATAACAAGGGCAACACTGCCTTGCACATAGCAACCCAGAAAGCTCTAGTTCAGGTAATAAAAGGTGTTCTTTTTGGCATTTAAAACATTTCAAAGAGAGATGGGCCTATGCTGATTACTAAACTGTTATTTATTTATATGCATAATAATCGTCATATAAAGTCGAATTGTGACAATGAATGAGGTCCAATTGGGCAAAGGAACATAATACTTAAATGGTCATTTGAATCCTCATATGGTTAAGCCCCTGAGATCATACTTTTTTGCAGATTGTGCGGGTGCTGTTAAGTTATAAGGGAGTGGCCAAAACCACCATTAACAAATCTGGAGAAACTGCTCTTAACACTGCTGAGAGATCGGGGCACTCACTGATCGCTGCTATTCTAGTAGAGCATGGCATTGAAAGTGCCAAATCCATAAAGCCACCAACTTTAAACACAAACCGTGAACTCAAACAAACTGTAAGTGAAATAAAACACGAGGTGCATGACCAGCTTAAGCACACAAGACAAACACGAAAGCAAGTGCATGGTATGGTAAAGCGGCTCAGCAAAATGCATTCAGAGGGACTAAACAATGCAATAAACTCCACCACAGTTGTGGCTGTCCTCATTGCCACTGTTGCCTTTGCTGCAATATTCACTCTCCCGGGCCAGTACCCTAAACCCCCTGAAAAAGCGCCTCCTGGAAATATTGCCCTCGAAGAAGTTCCTCCTGGATACTCCCCTGGAGAAGCGAATATTGCCCCCAGAACAGAGTTTGTAGTCTTCTTTATCTTTGACTCTTTTGCTCTCTTCATATCATTGGCTGTTGTGGTGGTTCAAACTTCAATTGTTGTTATAGAGAGGAAGGCAAAGGAGAAACTGATGACAGTCATAAACAAGCTAATGTGGATGGCTTGTGTGATGGTTTCAGTGGCATTTCTTGCACTGTCATATATAATTGTGGGAGAAGAGAAATGGTTGGCTGTTGGAGTAACAGCTATAGGGACAGTTATTATGGGGACGACATTGGGAACAATGTGTTATTGGATGATTGCACCGCGAGTCGAAGCTTCTAAAATGCGTAGCAGCACCAGGAGGTCATCGATGAGCAGCCTTTCACACTCACACTCGTGTTCTTTCTCGGTGATGTCAGATTCTGAGCTTCTCAACACTCAGTTTAAGAGCAAGAAAGTCTATGCAATTTGATATGGGATATGTTACATATAAATTGCCTGCCTCCTAATTTGTTTTCTGGTCCCTGATGTATATAAGTGATGTGGAGCATAATCTCAGCCATTCTCAATTAGGCAAGTAGAAGTTGATGTTCTACAAGATGGCCAGTTAAATATGTAATAGCAGGGCTTGTTCTTTCAAGCATATTGAGAAGATATATTTTCCTTGACCCAATTTTGTAACTTACAAAAGTAAGAGGTTTTTATTTTTGTTTTTTATATATACTAAAATGTATGTATATATGCATATTACACATCCAACTTATACCTGTTTCCAAAAGCCCACGACCACTAGATCATCCAATTATGTTTTGGATTGGATGGCATCATTTGGATGAAGTGACTCAGCTGAGAAAGGAGCAAGACTTGGAAATCCACCTTAGCTGTAACATGATGATATATTTGGAGTTTTGGACCATTCTACCAAGTCCTTATGCAGAAAAAGTATTTTTTTTTTTAAAGTGTACATGCCTTTAGGCCTTTCTTTTTTCCGTAAAATGGGTAAACAGGATAAAAGAGAAGCCTTTTTCCTGTCTGCAACTCTTTTTCTCATTTTATAGGTGGTCATGTTAATGAGGACATGCACCAGAATAAAAGTTGAAGAAGATGACAAGGTCATTGCAGAAAAACATTTAGTCCAGAAACATCTCTGCAAGTGCAAGGAAATAATGTTGATGCCTTGAATCCCTCCAAGCTGACACTACCCACATGCAGACATGCTCCACTTGCTCACCGGTCCCACCAAATGCCACATATACATCTCATACCCTCCATTAAGATAAACACTTGATATCGCAGTTTTTGTTACCCTGTTCAATCACGATATGTCATGTGTGATAAGTTTTTCACGTGATAGTCTGTGATTTCTATCCCGTTTCATATAAGTTTTTCTGCATCATTAGGACATGCTTAGTCTATTTTTTTTCCTCCTTGTTCATGTAGACAAATGAAGTCAATAGAGAAGGATATTATGTATGAGGAGAAAGAACAATTTGTTCCTTATGTGATGCTAAGAGCTCTGGCCTCTCCAAATTCCAAAATCATAATATATTTTTTCTCAGAAACACCAATAATTAGTCTATTGGTCCCCATTACATTTCCAATATAAGTGCCTTAAATTTCCAACATATTATAGTGTTGAAATTTCCATTCCCTCAATTTATGATATCAGAGACCTCTGCTTTCAAAAAAATATGATATTGTCTGGTTTAGTGGCATATCAATCTGAACAGTGTTGGCGAGTCCTAGTCCTATTCTATTTGGGTTTTATTTATTTTACCTTTTGTGTAGATATTATGTAATTAGGATTCCACTTATTTCCTAATTAAACCCTACTAGGGTTTGTAACATGTATTATAAATACCTCATTTAGGAGAATGAAATATATCTGAAAATGTTCTACCCATATTATTTGACTTGGTATCAGAGCCAGGTTTCTGGTGACCTGTGTGTGTTGTGCCCACCCGTGTTCTACTGTGTGCCCTAATTTTTTTAGGGTTCTTGTGCCTGCGCCTTTGTCGTGTTCCGCTGTGTGCTCTGTTGTGTTCGTGCCTCTATTTCCTGTGCTTTTGCCGTGTTCCGCTGTGTGCATCTGCCTTTACTGTGTTCGTGCCTCTACTGTGTGCCTCTACTGTCTTCGTACATCTGCCGGATTTGTGTCTGTGCTGTGTTCTGTTGTATACTCTGCGTGATTTGTTGGGTTTCTGCTACAATCATGGGTGATAATTCCATTATTGGTGCTGCTGCTGCTTCTGCGAATTTGCGTGTCTCTGACTCTATTCCAGGTACTGGCTCTAATACTTGGATAATTGACACTGGTGCTTCTGATCATATGACTTATGATGCTAAATTTTTTGATGAGTTGTCTAGTAACACCCGTAACCCATACATAACTAGTGCTAATGGCTTGCCCTCTCCAATTATTGGCGAGGGCACCATTTCTCTCACCCCAACTCTGTCCTTGTCTCATGCGTTATTAGTTCCCAATATCCATTGTAACTTGTTATCTGTTGGTCGCTTACTTGATACACTTAATGCTTCTGCTACTTTCTATCCTACCCATTGCTCTTTTCAGGATCTTAGGACTCACGAGATGATTGGGCATGGTAAACGGATAGGGGGGTTATATTATTTGACATTGCCTTCTGCACCAGTTCGTGATCGTGTCGTTAATACTGTTCAAAGTTGCAGTGTCAAAGACAAACAACAAATTTGGTTATGGCATCGTCGCTTGGGACACCCGTCATTTGGCTACCTTAAGCGTCTGTTTCCATCTTTATTCCGCTCTTGTGATGAGTCCAGTTTTAAGTGTGAGACATGTATTTTGGCCAAGAGCCATCGCACTGTATTTCCTTTAAGTGACAGTAAAGCTGCAAAGCCTTTTGATTTAGTACATTCTAATGTGTGGGGTCCGGCTCGCGTTACTTCGAACGGATTTCGTTGGTTCGTCACATTTATTGATGATTGTACCCGACTTACTTGGGTTTTCTTGCTGAAAAATAAACATGATGTTGTTTTCATCCTTCCAGAGTTTTGTACTATGGTGTCTACTCAGTTTCATGCTCGGGTCAAAGTATTTCGGACAGACAACGGAGGTGAATATGTGAATAATACTTTAGCGTCTTTCTTCCGTACTCAAGGGATTATTCACCAGACGACAACCCCTTTTACTCCTCAACAAAATGGTGTGTCTGAAAGAAAGAACCGACACTTGCTTGAAGTTGCCCGCTCACTCATGTTGGATATGTCTGTTCCCCATCACCTTTGGGGGCATGCTGTTCTGTCTGCTGCCTATTTGATTAATCGTACTCCTAGCCGGGTTCTTGATTTCAAGACTCCGCATGATGTGTTTGGTGACCATGTTTCCCCTGTCTCCGTTTCCAAGTTGCCCCCTAAAGTTTTTGGGTGTGTTGTGTTGCGTAGATACAGCTGCACCAAAATGGATTCAGCTGCATCCTCAACTTGTGATACTCGCAAGTGCACGAGCCGTTCGGTAGTATAGCGTATGTAAGTGCGAGGTCGATCCCACGAGGATTGGTGATTGAATGATTCAATTCATTTTCCCTACACAAAACAGAAATGAAAAAGAAGGGAAATAAATAAAACAAGGAAGAAAGAAAATAACTAACTCAAGCAGATAAGTTCCCAAGTTCAATTAGATTAACGGATTGATTCTAGCTAATGTATGATTAAGCCATGGTGTGTGGTCATAACCTTGTGTTCCTAATTCCCTAATTTGATCATTTGTTGTCTAACCTAAAATTAAGCATTAGGAACCCATTAAGCATAGAAGAACAATTTAAACAACCAAGCATGTATCTAATCCCTGTTGTCGAATGTCCATACATACTCTTCCTATTCATAGTTCAATTTGAATTAAAGCATGGTGTCTACTCTTAATTCAAACCAAGATAGCTAACATGCAAGCCTAAATGGTGATCAATCATTCAAACTAGCATATTAACTTATAAGCATAATGAATAAGAACAAAAATCATAATTGAAACTTGGAAACGAATCAAACTTGAAACTAAAGAAAAGAATTTACATAACAATGAAAATTAAGTAGAACTTGGAAAAACTTAAGGAGAATTTCAGCACAAAGATCTCATTATAACAATTGAAAACTAGAAAGAGAAACTAAGAGAATTTGAGGGAGAGAAGGGAAGGGAGCTCTAGAGAAGTGTTTGAGAGCTCCCCCCCTTGGGGTGTGTTTACAAGCTTGGGAAACCTCACTATATATAGGCCTAAGGAAGCTGAAAATCTGAATTAAGTATGGCTAATGCATACAACACTTTGTTTTATAAAATCTGAAATGGTTGATGCACTTCACTAATGCATACAACACTTCCATTATAAAATCTGAAATGGTTGATGCACTTCACTAATAAATCCCACCAGCAGCCCTAGCTCATCTTCATGTCACCATGACCAAGCTTCCAACCAGAAATAATAGCTCATCCTGAGGTCAGCATGACCAGCAACTTCAAGGGCTTACGAATTGGGCTTCCCTTAAGCAAATTAAGACTTTAAGCACTCAAACTTGAAGTTCAGAATGTCTTCTTTCCAGCCATATATCATTTGGGCCAATCCAAGGTCGGAGGAGGAAGTTAAGGCCAAAACAAATTGCTAACTCATTTTGCGCGCTGATAAAATCCATCCTGAGCATGGCTCTGTGTTTGCTAGGTAACAGACTCCACAATTATCCAATGGGGCTGAATTTCGGATATGTTATAGTATACACCCATTGGAACAACTTTCATGAAGAATGTGGCCTCATCCGAGCTATGTAGGTTGCTGAAACAAAGCTTGCAATATGACCTACGAAACTGGGCTGGCAGGGGACTGTAGCCAAAATTGAGTTTGTCTTTAAGCTCTTCATCCATTCATCCAAATTAGGCCCTAACATGCATGGATTGCATCATTTACTATCCAAAGCCCTCATTATTACCTAAAGCTCAATGAACTGAAAGATAAACACAAAAAGGATTAAAAGCACAAGTTTAACTCAAAAACATAACCAAATCATAAGCTAGAATGGTACAAAATGATATACAATTATGAACCGATCAAATACCCCCAAACCTAGATTTTGCTAGTCCTCGAGCAAAACAAAAGGAAAACAAAGATAAAAACAAACAAGAAGTTAACTAGACCACTTTCGTAGGTAACTCGATTGCATTGAGCATATGCAACAAGCCTTTAAACCTCTAGGCATCCCTAGTAGGAGGAGTTGTGTCTCCTGAGGGTTTAACAGATACGATACCCACAAACGTTTTACTGACTCTGTAAAACAAGGTAATTAGAAAACTTAAAAGATTGTTAGTCCGTAAGCAAAATAAAAAACAAAAACAAAAATAATTACAAAAACAAAACAAAAATAAAAATAAAAATAAATAAATAAAAACTCAAAACAATCTTTCCGAACATTTTATGAAGATAAATGACTCATGCACATGACTCAAAAGTTTAAAAGCTCAATTTTAGACATTATTTACAAGGCGGCAAAGTTCAAAACATAACATGTTCAAAGTGTATTAGTGTGATAGCCAAATGCAACAAATTCCCCAATCTTAGTTTTCACACAATTTCAAAAATCATACCAAGCACAAATGCTACTTCAAATCTCACCGAAGTTGTCCTCTCACAAATGAATCACTCAGAAGAGGGCTACAATGCAACACTCAATTATAGACATGGGATTAGAGTTAAATCATAAGGTACTTAACTCAAAAATAGGAAGATGAAGAACTTGCATTAATATGATCTCAAGAAGGATGCCAAACACTTAAAAGTAGAAAAATGAATGCAATTCAACCACATGACATTTAAGATCAATTTAGGTCTTTAGCATAGGTTGTAATGGGGCCAAGGGTGTAAGGTGAGTAAGAAATGAAGGGTATGGATAAAACAAAGTCCAAGAAACTCAAAATATAAGAGCATAAAACAATTGTTTACAAGACTTCGAATCATCACGATTAGATTTTTTCTTTTACACGATCAAAACTCATTATACCTTCATTTACAATGATTTAAACTCCTTTCCAAACACCAATGAAACCCAAAAACAAAATTTCATTCAACTACCATTTAATCATAACTTTTTTCTTTTCTTTTCTTTCACCAATTGTGTGATTTTCTTTTTTTTTTCTTTTTTTTTTCTTCTATGTAATATCCCTTCCCAAACTTAGCATGAAAAACACATCCGAATTAGAGCTCATGAGTTCCTTAGAAAGGTAAATATTTGTTTTTCGGGCTAAGGCGAGGAAATATAATTGGTAAAATGAAAGAAAAGGTTTACATGTAGGCTCAAAATGGTTAACAATGGAAAATCATGCTTAAGCATGCATAAGGTTAGCTTGAAAGGCACAAACGATCCAAAGAAGGCCTTAATATCACTTCTTAAAATGTCATGAAGTCAAATTGCATAAGAATGAATGACTTTTAAGTGATCAACCAAATCAATGAATAATGAGATCAAACAACAACTTTGATGACAAGAAAATAAGAGTATGTGTATAACACTCATGAAATGAAGCACAAGGCTCAAAAGCTCACATTATATGGTTATATAAGTCTAATTTATGCTTGATACAATTATTTGGGTCATGCAAATCCTTTAATTGGAAAATTATGAAACAAATGGCAAGTGCAAAGAAGGTTTCGAACATGTCATGCTAGAACGATGCCAAATTAATTAATTAATTAATTATTATTTTTTTTTTATTTTACAAGAAGAATTTACAAGGAACAAATAAATAAATAAATAAATAAATAAAATTCAATTTTCATTTAAGTCATGCAAACATTTATCACAATCTCATCAAATGTGTTCGGAAAGTGACTCAAAACAAAACAAGACTCAAAATATAGAAAAAGAAAAAAAAAAAAAACAAGCAAGAAATATATATATATTTTTTTAATAAGAGAAACTAAATTTACTTGGTAAACTCCAATACCCCCAAACCTAGATATGAACATTGTCCTCAATGTTTAAAAATTAGGAACAAGCAATGTCATAACAAGAAATGAAAGGTACTAAAGTAAATATAAAATCACAAAACACACAAGAATTGAAATAAAATAATTACAAAATAAAAATTACAAACAAACAAAAAAAATAAAAATAAAAAAACGAAACAGTAAAACACTCGAAACAGAAAACAAACAGTCTTACACAAACCAAAACCCAAACGATTGAAAGCCCAACCCAAAAGAAGTTAACACACTTTGAAACCTAACAACGGTGAAAACCCGAAACCCACAATGAAGTCCGAAGCCCACATGTTATTATTAATTTATTTTTTTATGTATTTATTTTAATTTAATGAAACGTGAATTGGGAGTGCGAAGGCGGGTATTTACGAAACAGAAAAAGTGTGGTCCTTGATGCCTTGGTTCCTGGGAAGTCACGGGGAAAATAGGTGAGGGACGTGTCGGCTTGCAAAGGCCGCTTTCACATCCCCCAAGCCAGAATTATTGGCTTCTTGGGTGAAGCGGGACGACTTTTTCACTAGAATGTGGTGAAAGGTGAAAATGCAATTAAGGGGGTTGGGAAACGGGTGCGGCGACATATAGAGATAAGCGGTAAGGGCCGCACAGAACTCAGAACCGCAGCGGCTAGGGTTTAGCAGACTAAGTCTATAAAAGGTAAAAAGAAAGGGTAAAAAAACACAAACTCAGAAACACACAAAAGAGAAAAGAAAGAAAGAAGAAAAGAGAGTGAGAAATCAAATGGCCTCTAACTACCCATTTTCGTTGGATCTCAACCTAGCTCCACCGACTCAGACACGAGGCCAAGCAGTGGCACCAGTATGGATGCCCTACTTTGCTTCCGCACGGGGGCCTGTGACAGTAACTGACTCAATACTCCTGGACAACGATGTTGCCATTGGAGTGGCTAGAAATTTAGTGACTCCTAAAGATATACGTGTTCTGGGGACAAGGGATGACAACCGGGTCGTGAGCGATGCCCTGGCACTGAGCGTGCAGAGTACGGCAACAGTCGCAAGTTTGGGTCATCGCCTACTTGCGAAGTCCCATGAGGTAGAGGTGCTGAAAGGTCAGTTGGCGGCGGAGCGAAGTATGGTTGAGGAGTGTCAGACTGCTATAAAAAGCTTGAAAAGGGAGAGGTCAAGGATAGTGGAGGTGAATCGACACCAGCTAGAAGTATTGCGGGACGAGAATAAAAACCTATCAAAAATGGTAGAGTTGTACTCTCGCGACATGCGAAAACAGCTGGAGGACCTAGACCGACCGGGTAAACGCAAACAAGCAGATCGCGAGAGTAGTTACGCTCAAGCTAAGATTGCGATCTTTGGGAGCTCAAGTGATGAGCCCCAAGAAGCTGTGCGTGAAGCCCCGGAAGAGGACAGCCAGAGGGCCAAACTCAAAGCTCCAATGGTCGAGACACCAAGCACCGAGAAGAAATGATTTCCTACTGCATTATTGTTGTTTTTATTTTATTTTGTTGTTTTTGTATTTTCGTTATTTTGTTTCGGAAATAAAAGAGTAAGGTTGCAGAAAGAAAAAGAAAAAGAAAACACACTTCCCAACTAAAATAAAATAAAGACGACAAACGGAAAAGAAAACACATTTCCCTAACTAAAATAAACTAAAGATGATAGCCGAAAGGGAAAAGCAAAAACACAAAGCTCTAGAAAATGAAAGTAACGGGCAAAAACATTAAACACCAGAAAACACGGAGGAAAAAAAAAGAAAAGTAAAGTAAAGGTGCTCCCCCTTGAAGCGATTAGGTCGAGCATGCCCGGGAAATCTGAAATGGTGTTGGCACCTTCATCAGCATATGTCTATTTAAAGCACGCCTCTACAAGCGGATGATACCCAGCATTTCTTCCTGCAAACTCAAGGAAAAACATCAAAAAATCCAGAAACAAAAAAATGGCATCCTCATGCACTCACCTTGATGATCTCGACCTTGAGCTGTCCCTTGCACCTCCGAATGCCCAGATAAGGGCTCCTCCAAACTGTGTCTTCCCAAACTCCACATATCATCACGGTACGGCCTCAAACTTTGCTGAGGCAATACCGAACTTTTCTGAGGCACTGCCGAACAGAGCAGTGCTGCTAGGAGGCATGATTAGCAGCAAGCTCACTCCGACAGATCATCTGCATGTGGCACAGAGGTCTGACAAGGCAGCGGTAGAGGAGTCCCACAATTTAACTGTGCTCCACGCGGTCTCCGCTACCAATTTGGGCATGCGCCTACTAGCGAGGACAAGGGAGTGTGCCGCGATGAGCGAGGAAATAGCTTCCTTGAAGGCTATGGTGGCGGACTTGCAGAAGCGGCTCTACTGTGCCAATCAGCACGTGGAAGCACTGCAAAGAAAAAATGAGGACCATGTGGAGCTGCTGCAGATTCTACAAGTGCGAGAAAATAGAGGCAAGCCATGATGATGAAGAAGATGAAGAATATTTCTTTTTTTGTTTTTGTTTTTTTATTGTTTTTGTTTTTGTTTTTTTTTTTGTTGTTGTTTTTTTTTTTTTTTTTTTTTTTTTATGCAATGTTTGAAATAAAAATGTGTTTTAACACTCAGAAATAAACTAACCAACCAAACCACGTAAATAAAAACATAAACTAACTTAACGAAACAAAAACAAAAACAAATCAAAAACAAAGACTCAACAGAAAAGAAAACAAAGAAAATAAAAATAAACTTAATTTAAAAACACACGAATATACAAGCAACTCACGGATGACCAGTTAAGGGCCTCAGAAAACACAGCCAGGGGATCCGGGAAGGTTGGAGGGGTCACAATGGTCCCGCTTAAAACCCAAACTTCTTAGACACCGAAGGTGTCGCCTATAGAACTCCTAGACACTGTATTGACGGAAGTGCTCACTGGAGTTACCATAAGTCAGCTCATATGAAAAAAAAAATTTAAAATTTTTTAAGATAAGAAACAAAAACAAATTAAGATAAAATGGAACAACAAACCATAAATGAAAATGAACTAAGTACTCTAAACAAATTCAAACAAACAACATAAATTGTTGTACTAAAAGAAACAAACCAATAAACCAAAGAAAAACACAAACAGCACTTTCTATCACCCGTTTATCACCATTTGGACAGATTCGTTTCTCTGTTTTTCAGCTTCGACCTGTGTTCAGTTTTTAGGCTATAACTTTCCAACCGTAAGTCCAAATTTCACGTTCTTTATATGGTTGGATTCAGCACAGAAAAACAAAGAACTCAACACGGACCAAAAGGTAAAAACAATGACGGAAATAAACATAATTCAAAGAAGAGAAAGGATTGAAATGCTCCCCCTTGAAGCGATTAGGTCGAATGTGATGCACTTGGAGGTCGCGACTTCTCCCATTGCTCCACACTTCCCATTCTTATGATTGAGGTTGCCATCTCTCTCCATTTTTATTAAGCTATCATAAATTGCTAAAACAAACACACAAACTTGAAATGGAATTAAAAGGATTAGGAAATAAAAACTAAAATGAAAAGGAAAATCAACACACATCCAATTCCATGCTTCAAAGCAACAAGCACCAATGGGTTGTGTAAGCTGGGACTTAAACCCAGTTCTCTTGCTTGTTGGGCAATTGTCCTTTTCTGTTGGACTACAAACACAACTTGTCCATTAACGTCATTAACTTTAAAACTTGAAATTGTCTAGAAAAACATGAAAATGAAAAATAAAAATAAAACAAGTAGGGAAAAGAAATAGAACCAAACTATGTTGCCAATCCCCGGCAACGGCGCCAAAAACTTGTTGCGTAGATACAGCTGCACCAAAATGGATTCAGCTGCATCCTCAACTTGTGATACTCGCAAGTGCACGAGCCGTTCGGTAGTATAGCGTATGTAAGTGCGAGGTCGATCCCACGAGGATTGGTGATTGAATAATTCAATTCATTTTCCCTACACAAAACAGAAATGAAAAAGAAGGGAAATAAATAAAACAAGGAAGAAAGAAAATAACTAACTCAAGCAGATAAGTTCCCAAGTTCAATTAGATTAACGGATTGATTCTAGCTAATGTATGATTAAGCCATGGTGTGTGGTCATAACCTTGTGTTCCTAATTCCCTAATTTGATCATTTGTTGTCTAACCTAAAATTAAGCATTAGGAACCCATTAAGCATAGAAGAACAATTTAAACAACCAAGCATGTATCTAATCCCTGTTGTCGAATGTCCATACATACTCTTCCTATTCATAGTTCAATTCGAATTAAAGCATGGTGTCTACTCTTAATTCAAACCAAGATAGCTAACATGCAAGCCTAAATGGTGATCAATCATTCAAACTAGCATATTAACTTATAAGCATAATGAATAAGAACAAAAATCATAATTGAAACTTGGAAACGAATCAAACTTGAAACTAAAGAAAAGAATTTACATAACAATGAAAATTAAGTAGAACTTGGAAAAACTTAAGGAGAATTTCAGCACAAAGATCTCATTATAACAATTGAAAACTAGAAAGAGAAACTAAGAGAATTTGAGGGAGAGAAGGGAAGGGAGCTCTAGAGAAGTGTTTGAGAGCTCCCCCCCCTTGGGGTGTGTTTACAAGCTTGGGAAACCTCACTATATATAGGCCTAAGGAAGCTGAAAATCTGAATTAAGTATGGCTAATGCATACAACACTTTGTTTTATAAAATCTGAAATGGTTGATGCACTTCACTAATGCATACAACACTTCCATTATAAAATCTGAAATGGTTGATGCACTTCACTAATAAATCCCACCAGCAGCCCTAGCTCATCTTCATGTCACCATGACCAAGCTTCCAACCAGAAATAATAGCTCATCCTGAGGTCAGCATGACCAGCAACTTCAAGGGCTTACGAATTGGGCTTCCCTTAAGCAAATTAAGACTTTAAGCACTCAAACTTGAAGTTCAGAATGTCTTCTTTCCAGCCATATATCATTTGGGCCAATCCAAGGTCGGAGGAGGAAGTTAAGGCCAAAACAAATTGCTAACTCATTTTGCGCGCTGATAAAATCCATCCTGAGCATGGCTCTGTGTTTGCTAGGTAACAGACTCCACAATTATCCAATGGGGCTGAATTTCGGATATGTTATAGTATACACCCATTGGAACAACTTTCATGAAGAATGTGGCCTCATCCGAGCTATGTAGGTTGCTGAAACAAAGCTTGCAATATGACCTACGAAACTGGGCTGGCAGGGGACTGTAGCCAAAATTGAGTTTGTCTTTAAGCTCTTCATCCATTCATCCAAATTAGGCCCTAACATGCATGGATTGCATCATTTACTATCCAAAGCCCTCATTATTACCTAAAGCTCAATGAACTGAAAGATAAACACAAAAAGGATTAAAAGCACAAGTTTAACTCAAAAACATAACCAAATCATAAGCTAGAATGGTACAAAATGATATACAATTATGAACCGATCATGTTGCGTATGTTCATGTCTACTCTCATCAACGGAGTAAACTTGATCCTTGTGCTCTGCGATGTGTCTTTATTAGTTATTCTTCTACTCAGAAGGGTTATAAGTGTTATCATCCACCTACCCAGAAGGTGCATGTTACTTTGGATGTGACTTTCCATGAAGAAGTGCCTTATTATGTATCTCCCTCATCTCCAATTCAGGGGGAGAGGGGGAGTGAATTGAAGAGTTTCGGAGTGAAAAATATGGAAGATGTTGGACCTGAAGAAGGAATTTCTGAAGAACATGAAGAAGGATTTTTTGAAGAACAGGAAGCGACCGGTCGCATGGAGGAAGCGACCGGTCGTGAACGAATCTGCCTAGATACGACCGGTCGCACATAGGAAACGACCGGTCGCCTGCCTCGACGAGCGACGACAATGACGATACGAGTGAAGCGACCGATCGCCAGGATTGTCAAGACCGGTCGCCAGGTGATATTTTGGAATTTTTCGAGCCTCTCTCAGAAGGACATAACAGTGATACTAGCGACTCTCGTACAGATGAAATTGATACAAGACCCCCCTCTGCCCTGCCACTGCCTCAATCAAGTTGTGATAATGAGGTACTTTCTAGTGATATGCCTACCTATTCTTTGCCCCCACGTACTACCCGTGGGAAACCTAAAGTACAATATTCTCCTGATATACATGCCAAGTCTAAATATCCAATTAACCATTATATGTCAACTCATCGTTTATCTAAGTCATATGCATAATATTTGTGTCAATTATCTAGTGTATGTGTGCCAACTAAGTTGCAGGATGCTCTATCTGATCAAAACTGGGTAGATGCAATGCATGTTGAGATGGAAGCCTTGAACAAGAATGCTACTTGGGAGATAGTTCCTTTACCAAAAGGAAAAAAGGCAGTTGGGTGCAGATGGGTGTTTACTTTGAAGCACAAGGCTGATGGTTCCATTGACCGTTACAAGGCAAGATTGGTAGCAAAATGGTATACTCAGACATATGGAGTGGATTACACAGAGACTTTTGCTCCAGTAGCTAAGCTCAACACTGTACGCGTACTCTTATCCTTAGCTGCTAACCGTGACTGGCCGCTGCTACAATTTGATGTCAAAAATGCATTCCTCCATGGTGATCTCAAGGAAGAAATATATATGGATCCTCCGCCAGGTATCCCTGTGACTTCTAAGGAGGGTGTGGTGTGCAAACTACGGAAATCCTTGTATGGATTCAAGCAGTCTCCAAGAGCGTGGTTTGGAAGATTTGCTGCATCTATGAAGAAGTTTGGATATGTGCAAAGTAACTCTGATCATACTTTGTTTCTGAAGCGTCATAAAGGTAAATTGACGGCTTTAATTATTTATGTTGATGATATGATTGTGACTGGAGATGATCATGTAGAGATACAGAGTCTTCAGAAGTATCTGGCTTTTGAGTTCGAGATGAAATCATTGGGTGATTTAAAGTATTTTCTTGGGATTGAAGTTGCCAGATCTAAACATGGTATTTTTCTATCCCAAAGAAAGTATGTTTTGGATTTACTTGCAGAAACTGGAATGTTGGATTGTAAACCGATTGATACCCCTAGTGAGCAGAATCATAAGTTGGGGATATATCCCGATCAAGTTCCAACTGATAAAGAACGTTATCAACGACTTGTGGGGAAGTTGATTTATTTGGCTCATACTCGTCCAGATATTGCGTATGTTGTAAATATAGTGAGTCAGTTTATGCACTCTCCTAGTGTAGATCATATGGGGGCTGTGACTCGTATTTTAAGGTATCTGAAAGTAACTCCTGGCAAGGGGTTAATTTTCTCCAAGTATGGCCATACAAATGTAGAAGGGTATACAGATGCTGATTGGGCAGGTTCAGCCACAGATAGGCGTTCGACATCTGGGTATTTTATGTTTGTAGGTGGCAATCTTGTTAAGTGGAAGAGCAAGAAACAAAAGGTGGTGTCTAGATCTAGTGCTGAGGCCGAGTATCGGGGAATGGCCCATGGTGTATCTGAGTTACTATGGTTGAGAAGATTGTTGAAAGACCTTGGTTTTGGGCCTAATAAACCCATGGAGTTATATTGTGACAATACGGCTGCGATTGCAATTGCTCATAATCCTGTACAACATGACCGTACAAAGCATGTGGAGGTTGATCGAAATTTCATTAAGGAAAAGTTGGATGTGCAGATTGTGTCCTTCCCCTTCATCCGTTCAGAGTATCAGTTAGCTGATGTTCTTACGAAAGCTGTTTCTACAAGTATCTTTCTCAACTCGCTTGACAAGTTGGGCATGCGTGACGTCTTTGCTCCAACTTGAGGGGGAGTGTTGGCGAGTCCTAGTCCTATTCTATTTGGGTTTTATTTATTTTACCTTTTGTGTAGATATTATGTAATTAGGATTCCACTTATTTCCTAATTAAACCCTACTAGGGTTTGTAACCTGTATTATAAATACCTCCTTTCGGAGAATGAAATATATCTGAAAATATTCTACCCATATTATTTGACTAACAGGACATAAATACAAGAAAAGCCATAAAACTTAAAAGCAGCTGATAATGCAGGTAGTTTTCTAACTTTTTCACCCTCATTTTACTAGTAGATAGAGAAGTTGTTACTAATAATTTCTAACATGTGTGAAAATAAAAGCACTCATCCTCTCCTCGAGAAAAACTTAGTTACAATGGAGATAGCAAACCGATTAATAATGTTAAGCAACGTAGAAGTGTTATCACACATGTTATAGCGTTATTGACCGAACATAGCAAAATAGTGCTATCCCTATTTCGTGAAAATCTTTCTCCTCATCCTCAAGAGCACAAGACCTATCCTTCTCAACTTCGGCATGGACAACCATGTTGATGTTATGGTGGGGATATGAGTTTCTTGTTATATGTGCTTGTATTGTATGTATTGTATGTATTTCCTAGTGCTCTACAAATAAGTTTCATACATCTTGTCCTGTCAAAAATCTAGCAGACACATTTTTTGAAATGAATGTTCAGTCAAAATCAAAAGATAAAGAAAAAGAATGGAATGCTAAAATGTTCTTGGCCTGAAAATTGACATTTTCAATTAATCTTTTGACTTCAATAATAGTTTTGGTGTGACATTTGCTGTTACATTCTTTTTTATTTATTTAAATACATTTCTGATACATGTAACATGCCTCTGTGGATGCTCTGCAGAGGCAGACAAGAAACACTCTGTAACTATAGCTTTCAATGCAGTAAAATGAATTCAAACACGACTTGGTGTTAATTTTCTAGGCTGAACTGCTGGAGAACAATTATTGTGCTTCTTTTAGAAAAACAAAGTATTATAGGATGTGACTTACTCTCACTCGAATTCGTATTTCCTTTTCGTAGTTTAGATTAGTTTAAAATAAATTATTATTTGTATATAAAAAAATTAGGAAGTCACCTTAATCATAGGGAACATCTGTTCCCCTATAGAGATTATGAGATCACCTGATAATTAGGAAAGTCACCTTAATGACAGAGAAAAGGTAAAGGGATGATGTGTCCCTAACTTTTATGCAGTACAGTAGTGACCAGAAGTCTAGGAGAGAAAGAACAGTAGAACAAATATCACCCACAGTTCTTTTGGGTAAATGTAAAACTAAAAAGTCTAAAAGGACGATGATGGTTTTATCCAAAAACAACAAAGAATGATGGACATAAAGCCTGAAACTTTCATTGAGAATCTAGTTCAGGAGAAAAAAGCAGCTTATAGAAGCCAGCTAGCTGCTGGTGTGGACAAAGACCTAGCTAATTTTACCGTACCCGAACCACTACAAAAGTTTGAGTCACTCACTCACTTTACAGAAAAAGGTTTCTATTATTTTGGGGGACTTTACTAGTTGTGCTAACACATTTTCAATTTCTTTCCATTACTTATGATATTTCCAAATTGTTTCCATTTTCAGCATCAATTACTCTAAGAGCACTTTCACCCCTATGGGCAAGGGCAAGGTAAGAACAGAGCAAGGGCTGTCACTACTTATGTGAATAGCGGAAGCCTTTGCAATTTTGTTTCCACCCCTATGGGCAAGGGCAAAGGCAATTACTATTCACATGAGATATGAGGAGATAAATTTGTATAGAATTTTGGTGTGGGAAGTAAAGAACATGGTTAGGTATTTATAATAATAAAAATTTTGAATTTTTTATTTTTATTTTTCAATTTTTTTGTTATTTTAATTGATTGCTGACGTCATTATGATATCAGTATTGCGTCACTTTGCCCAGGTAGTAGCACAGGCTGGACTTGGCTGTGGGCTTACCTGGGTTGGTGGGTCCCACACCTAGCCCTTGCTCGCTGGAGTCGTTCACCGGCCTAGGCCCTGTCCTGCTCAGGCAAAAGGGGAAGTTCGTAAAAACCCACTAGTGTAGTGGTTCGAAACAATTGCTTTATCAAGAAAGATTTTGGGTTCAAGTCCTCGCATAAGTGTAGTGTGTGTGAATTTAGTATACTATCCCTCTCAATAGGAAAAGTTCATCCAAAAAACAAACTCTAAGGGAAGTCCAACTTGCAACAGTTATAGATTTCTTGGCGTGTTTAAGGCCTATAGACTATCTTAAAGATCAGGTACATTTAAACCATGTAGTTGTGACTTTTTTCTCCACATTATTCAACATGGAGATATTGGATTAGAATTTATAGATCCATCAGTCACCAAAGATATATAAAACAATATAGTGATCTTTAAAATGTCTTTGTTGGGTCATATCTCGATGACTTTTTTTAATAAAGAGGGGAGCAAGTCATTTGTCACACGCAATAATTATTAACATTAATGCATATTATACTAAGTAACAGAAATAAACAAACCGACTCAATTGTAACTACAAAACTTCTGATGTAACAAAAGTTGAACCAGGGAAAGTGTGTTTAGACTTTTTTTATTTGAACAGTTAAATCCTCTAAATGAATGCAGGCCAAGAAAGTCTGATGACTCTGATCAAACAGTGCTGGAAAAACGTGCAAATGCCTGTACATCAATCACAGCGCATATTAAATTCAAATGAAGCCCAAATTCAAAAGAGATTAACAGGAAAACTTGGTAGTGGGAAACATTTGAAATTCTCAATCATATAATGTAATCATATTCATGTGTGTGTCTCTCATATCATTAGATGTGGCCTGGTGAGATCTCATGACCCCCACAAACTGCATCCTTGAAGCAGACAGTGAACAGAACCCATGACCTTCATTTGCACTCTTTCTTGAGCTAAACAGCTGCTGGGACTGTTTGCAATGAGCAATTGCTCCCTCTATTGAGCTCTCAAGCTCTGAATTTGCACTGGTACTTCTCTTCAGCAACTGCATATCACAGAACCCACTTGAGCTGAATGAGAAAGATGAAGATGAAGATGAAGAAACAGAGGAAGTTGTGGATGAACACAAGGATTTTGGTGCAGATGGATGTTGAATGGCCCCAGAAAATGACTTTCTGTGGGTATTGGCATTTTCCTCAGCCATTTCTTTCTCAATGCTTTTCATGAGAGTAGTTGATGATATTTGATATCTGCCATTGTCAATTTTCCCAAAAGGGTTTTTCTTGGCCACCTTCATGTACTTATTTGAGCAAAAGTCCTTGACTTTTGAACCATTTTCTGCTTCTGCATTTCTTGCTGGCTTTGCACAAGAGTAGTCATCTGCACAAGTGGGCTTACTGAACAAAGATTTAACATATGCCCTTGAAGCCTTGAGCTTTTGACCCAAAGAAGACTGCTTGAGCTTTGTGGACCAAGATTTCTTTGGATGATCATGACCACCAATGAAATTAACACACATTTCAGCTGTCCATTCAGAGATGTACTCATCTGAGGTTAGCTCACTGCTGACCCTGCAAGACTCTGAGGGTGAGATATTGCAGGACCTATCCAATGGGGTGCTTGTATTGGTGGAAGGTGTGGTGGTAGAGCTATTGATGAAGGGAATGCTGAAGCTGTCTTCAATGGCTTCTTGGGTTTTGTTCCCAAGTGAGGTGTTTGAGCTCTGAAGGATCTTTTGGACCATCTGTAAGCGAGGTGGGAGATGAAGAGGAAGGAGCTTACCTTTGTAGAAGAGCTCATCAGCTGGGGATGTTGTAGTTTCTTTATCTTGAGAAACTGAGGACATTTGAAACTCAAACTCTCTGGTTTGTGGTGGAGAGCCAAGTGAATAACAGAAGATGTTGGAGGAGGAGCTTACTTCCATGTCTATGTAATCTTCATCTGTATTTTCACCTGAGGCTTGGCTTCTGGCCATCTCATGTAACCCTGCTCGCTCTCTCTCTCTCTCTCTGTGTATATGTGTGTGTATGTGTTTGTGTGTGAAGATGCTTATGGGAAGGAGAGCTTGGTGAAGGAAGAGGCAGAGCACCCTTTAAAGTAAGGGTGCCAAGTTAGAATAATATATAATAGTATAATACTTTTTCTCTCTCAATATCTTGAATGCTTCCAAGAACTAAAATGCAGAAAGAAAATAACTATAACTTTTTCCTTTTGGGCTAAAACATTAATTTGTAGCTTATTCTTGTATTGGGCTATAGAACACTAATTTTGTAGCTTCAATAGATTCCAATCACAGTGTTTTTAAACCGTCCCATGAGATTTTAATGTTGTAATTATTGACAGTTTCCTGAGAAATTATAGTTTTCTTAAGGCAGATTTGAACCAACCAAATTTTGACACATAGCTGCTTATAATCATACCATCAAATCAAACTTTTATAATGCCAAGACTGTAGAGCGTGATTAGTGGGATGACATGGCTTGAACATCCCCATATATTTACGTTTTTCTTAGTCCACATCCACTCTTACTGTAAATGCCATTTGGATTCTTCAAATGTTTGAGCACAAAGCTTAGACTTCAAGTACAAGATGTTGACAGGGCAGAGCTTCTGTTTTTATTGAGAGTTTCAATGTAAGCAACATACCCCATCTTTTGAACACTGTTAAGAAAATGAAAGTACATTCAAGATTGAAGGAAAGAGACCAAATCAAACTTCTGAGAAATGAAATCCAAACTGAAATTATGATATCCGTTCAATATCTATATGGGAATTCTAAATGGATCACTTCTCTTAATTAAGTTTGTGCTTCCCTTTCACTTTTCAGGTTATTTGTAGCACTTTTGAATTTTCCACAAAGATTGAACCCATATTTTAGGTTCTATGATGAATACCATTTGTAACTGTTTTATTTCCTTTTTTCAAAAACAAAAAACCAGCGTCTAACTCAATAAAAAATGACCTTGACTTGATAAAAAGTCTCAGATTCGAATCTTCTTTCACAATAATGCACCTCATGTTTATATGCCAATTACATGTATAATTATGTTATTTTTCTGCAACATCCACTAACCTCCCTGCAACCAACCAAGATTTGAATTTGAAAACAATTTTGTGTATTTTTTATGTTTGTCTGGGCAACCCACTTCTCGAAATCTGGTTTTCTGCACTCTCACTCACAATTCTATAATCAGTGGAGGGAAGAGAGAGAGAGATTTTTCATTTCATTTTTTTCATCAAAGAACACAAAATAAAAAATTATATTGTCTCCACAACAACAACTATCATGGGCTATCATATGTGGATGTCCTTATCTAACCTAGTCAAAATGTTGCAAAGATTTAACCTCATCATCATCATTGTTTATAATATCTGTCTTTGGAATTTCAAACTGTTGACCATATTAACATGTAAAAACAACCTACAAGGTCCCATTTCGTGGCCAGTAAAAAACGTCTGAGAACAGAACTTCATAATATTTGTTTAGTCGGTGTCTTAGAATAATGTAAAAAGGATTTTGCATTTCATATTTAATTTAAGATTCTACATCATCTTCCCAACAATGTATGAGGTCATTTGCTTATTTTGTTCGTCAACATTAGCTTTTACCCAATTCTTTTTCCTGTTTTGTTTTTTTCCTTCCCTATTTTGTAGACATGGGTTTTATTGTCAACTTTTCTATTGACCTAGTTGGTAAATAGTATTTTGGCATGGATTGGAGGGCCTGCCATGGAGCCATTAAAAGGTACAAAAAGGTAGAAGCTCACTGCCAGTAATGGTAGCCATCACGTGCCTACACGAGACAGACCATATATTAATCTTACTAACACCTGATCAAGAGGTCTTGTGATTGCTAATCTTAAGAGATGCTCGAGTTCTGGTCCTCCTAGCCACATGATTGGTCTCATTTTAACTAATGTGACTGAAAAACTCCATCGGCTTAATATGAGTTTATGTCAAAGCTCACTAGGTTTGCCACTTTTGCGAAGTCTATTTTCTTCGCAAGAAATACTAATGAGAGTCGCCCACGCTGTGATGGCAGTAGGTCTCATCACCCATCAATGGATGATAGCCACCCCCACCTCACGTGTAGATGATGGTCGCTATCCTATCACATATCTCTCTTCCATATGCAGCAGATGTCCTGTAATCAAGTGTTGCTCACATGATCAGTGAAATCAATTTCTTTGCCATATGCACAATATGTTTCAATCAGACCTGGAAGAAGAAGTTGCATGGTTATGGTATCTATACACACAGGAGAAATTAATTTGCTTTTAACTTTTTAAGGTATCTACATCTTGTAATCAAAGATAAGAGAATTTACATACATCGATAAACCTAAGCACTCGAATGTTTGTCCACTTTTTATTTACAACCTATGAGGAGTGTTGCCTGTAAATACATAGCATTACATCTTGTCTGGAAATGAAAGCTACTAACTTGCTTGTTCCACTAGACATGCCATAATCCTGCCTTGTTATGAGATCAAAATGCACCAGTATACATATTCGGATATTCCACCGTATGAATTTGCCTATTTCCTGCTGGTCAGCTAGGGGTTTTTAGGTCCTTTTCAAGTTCATCAAACCCCCAGTCATTAATCTCCTCTGTTGAGCCTTCTTTGCCAACCTTCCCATGTTCTGGCTCTAGTTTTGCCAATTCTTCTTTTGGGTTTAGTGTCTTGTCTCCCTTAATCAAGGAAGAATTGGATCCTTTATCCTGTTTGAGTTCTGGAGTCCCAGTGGTCAATGGAAGGGCCTTACCATGTTCTGGTTCTACTTTTGCCAATTCTTCTTTTGAGTCTACTGTCTTCTTCTCCCCTTTAATCAAGGAAGAATTGGATACTTCATCCAGTTTGAGTTCTGGAGGTCCAGCGATCAATGGAAAGTTGGTCAATGGAGAGGCTGTCAATGGAGAGGTAGAGGTAGGAGATGGAATTATTTGGGGCCCATCACTAGACGGTGTCTCTGGTCTTTGTGGTGAAGCTTCGATTTCCAATGTCGGTCTGTCAATGGATTCAAATTCATCTTTTATTTTTTTGAGGGCATCAAAGAGGTCTTTGACCTTCTGGTCATCTCTCCTGGATCAAGAGTGTACCATGTATCATATCAAGGGAGTGATGCTATAAACATAGAGGTGTACCTAATGGCAGAAGGGAAAATGACAGCATATATGAGTACCTGAAAATGCCTTCAGTTTGAACATAGAACTGCCTTTTCATGGTCTCCACTACACTTAAGGTGGTCAGAAACTGAAATGACAAAGGGAAATTAGATTGAGGAATATTTCATGTTGATATATTGGTTCAAAGCACAATGAATGAAGAAATACAAGATTAATACATACATGCACAAGTGGAACATGATCTTAAAGAATTAGACTGAAAATTTGACTTATCGAAGGATAAAAAAAACAGTGGAAAATGTGTGCATACCTTTGCTTCCATGTCCAAATATTCCTCTTCAAGATTTTTTCTTGGGTTATTTACTTTTGAACTTCCATCATCTATATGAGGTGATATATTTGCTCTGATATAAATAAACAATCAGAGGCTTGATAAAACTGTTTAAAAGAAAAGCTAAGAGAAACAGAGAAAATTACCCTTGACTTGACCTCAAGCTCTCCACGAGATTCTTAATATGAACGATGGATGATCCCAAGCTTTCCTAGTTATGATACAAGACAGGCACACCAATAAGAAGGTGAAAAAGGAAAATTATAGTAATAGATAAAAGTGAATGTGATGCACTATTTAAAAGAAATTATCAACAAACAAGAAGAAAACTATTACCTTGTAGGTAGAGAGAAGTTGGATTACCAAATTCACAAAATGGTCTCCATATCTCTCCAGTTCACCACTTGAACAAGAAAATAACCAAATATCATTAAATATGAAGAAGTCATCATACACTAGGGGATGTACACAACAGTGCAAGTGCAGAAAACATTAAAGAGATCATATCATAAGATATTAATTCCATTTCAAGTTTTCAGAATACAGTTATCCAACATGAAATATTGGCATCAGATTCATTTGCTGATCAGTGTAACTAAGATCTACATACTTGACCTGCTTCTCCTTTTTCTCTGTGTATGAGGTCTGGAGAACCCATGTATCTTCCAAAAAACTAATCCAAGTATTGACAACATCAACTTCTGTTTTACATGAAGCAATGGATCTTGACAGCTCATCTTCCTGTGATTAAAGAAAACAGATATTATAGATACTCCATAGCAAGCTATTAAATGCTCATCCAAAGTACATCTGTAGAAAACCATTCTTAATGTATGCATTCTAAATGTGACCTAAGGCATAACAAAAAACCTATAATACCTTTGATTTTATGTGTACAAGAATCTGATTGCTTGCTTCATCAAACTGTTCTCTTTCTTCCCTTGCATTGTGAAGGCGTGCACGAACGGCCTTCAATGAAATAATCACCTGTAAAAAATGTTCAGCCGTATAAATATACCCCCCAGCAAAAGAATATGAGAAAACACAATAGGACTTATTTTGCAGGCTATAGAATTGGCGGGGGTGACATTTGCAGTTCACCTCTTCTGATGCTCACGCCAAGAAAGAAAAGAAAATGTATATGTATACTCTCATGAACACCCTTCAACTTCTTTAAATAGGCTCTGTGAATGGGGACAATTTTTTCATTAACAAGAACGCACCACTTCAGTTGATCATCATCAATATGAATATCACTGAGTACATTTTACCTAGAAGCCTAGAACTAACGATTAATTAACCGCTATTGGAAATGACTGTGAACTCCTAAAGTGCACTATCTCTTTATATATGACAGAGGAGGAACCTTTTTCAGTTCTTGTTGGAGTTCTTCTCTTTGCCTCTCAAGTTGTCCGATCTCTGCCACCAATTCCTGAAAAATGCCAAGTTACTACAATTTCGTGGACGTCAACAACAAAATGGATCACAACCAAACAAATTTATTCCAGTAAACAGTCCACTATATAGACAGTAGGCCTCAACCATATGTGATGTAAAAATTTAACAAGTCTACCAGACAAAAAAGAAGTCATATATCAATTCTGAAAAATTAAATTACAGATGATTAAGATGTTCTTAAATCACATTTCTATACATATTAACAATGGGTACAAAAATTTATCAGCTATCATTGTGTGGGAAGTCTGCAGTTTTTATTTAAGCATCTAAATAAGTTGACACGTGCCAGTGTGGGCAATACTTGCATGATAAGGTTAATCCTCAAAGATACAAAAATTAAGTCTAAATTCTTCAAACAAATAGTAAAAGGTAAGGTTCAAATTTTATAATAGCTAAAAGAACAGTCTGAGATTAAATCCATTCTGTTGAATACCACAAATTCTGAGCAACTGAAGCCCATTTAAACATATAATGTACGGATAGATAGGCTTCAAGACATATTAATTAAGCTATCATTAACTGAAAATGCCTATTCAATCGAGACTTATGATATATCTGTGCAAAAGAATTCCTTAGTTGAACGGATTCACATAGTTCTTTCACATTCTCTTTTGAAAAAGGGGGAAATAAGTCTTTTCAGCCAGTATACCTTCTCCTGTTGGCTTACTTCATTAGCTTTAGCTACACGAAAGTTGAGTGCTTCTTCTTTCTGAAACCTGCTTTAAGTATTGAGAGAAAGAATAAAAACCATTAAAGAAAATAAAGATTAAGGAAACACCAACTGGACCTAATTTTCACATTTCTTTGTCAAATAGCAATTAATCAAATATCAAACAGAGAGGTGAGTGATGACATGCACCAAAATGTATAGAGCTCAAGTGCACTTTTTTGTTTTTTTTTCAAAGAAACGAACTTTTATTGAAGAAAACATAAAAGATACAACATAAGTGGCCAAGAAGCCACAAAAAAAAAACAGCTAAAACATCTAACACTACAAGATTGCAGCTTTCCAATCTAAATAAATGAAACGAAAATTAATCTACTACTACTGTGTGTGATGTGAGCGCTTCAAATTGGTTTGATCTTTCCCAATTATCCTAGCCGGAACTTGTACGCAGCACTTATACGGAGGTGCATGCATAAAGGTTTGGAACTCTTTTCTTATCTGAATCTTAAGGGCAGGACCCTACCCCATTAACCCTCTGCCGAGCTTAACCCTGCCCGCATTTCCTTTTGAAGGGAGCAAAATAAATGTCAACACCTGCTGCCAACAGTCTTTCTTCGGAATTATACTGAACGGGTCGATCCTCCCCTCCCGTTTGTTTTAGCAACTTATCCTAAGAAATTAATGACAGCCAACAGAGTAATCTACTTCAACACTATGTTCAGCAAGCAGACTGATGAAAAAGGTCCTTTACGGTCCATACACAATATGAGAATCCATTTTATCAGGTAGGAAAAGAAGGAAATAAGCATATGCTAATTCATTTAAACTGAAAATTCTCGGAAAAACTAGGTCATGGACAAAAACTGTTTCACCATGGATGTGCTTACATAAGCATCTATTTTCTCAATACGTGTGCAGCTACACACGGACCAAAAAAAATCATGGAAACCTGCATATAACACTAGCATACATAGACACAAGCAAGATGCTTTAAAATACAATTTGAAACCTGTGGTCTAAAATGCGCTTTTCAGCTTGAGAGGTGGAGTTAGCAAGAGATTCTGAAAATACTTTTAATTTTTCAACCTGCAATATAAATTAAAACAGGGCAGTTAAATACAAATAAGAGAAGACCCAGCCCGAGAAGATGGGGCCAATTGCCTAAACATATGCAGTGCCCCTCAAAGGCATAGCTAGGCTTCTTATGCAGTAACCATATTTAACATAATAAAAAAACACAGAAACTGAGAAGAATGTTCAGATTAATTTTTAGAAGATGAACTGAAAATTTGTAGCTTTGTTCTTCACAATGTTTCTCTAGATTGCATTCAGGATACATTTCATGGATACCATGTAATGTTTGACCTCACTGAACTGTTAAAAACTGTTAAATCAAACCCACTTTTAGGTTAAGTTGTTTGTCAAACCCTGAACCAGTCTAGAACATTCAGAACTGTCAATTCCTCTTTGGTTACAGTTCAAAGAAAAGGGGGGAGGTGCGGGGATGATATCACATGGAGTATACCTTTTCACAATGCATTTCGGGCGAGTCCCCATTGCTCAAGGATTTCTTCTTTAATAACAGATCCTCCAACCTGGAACATAGTTGAATTTCGACAAGTGCTTCTTTTAAATTCTGCAAGGAAATCAGACCTTTCAGTTCAACGAGTCATATACACTTAGTTATCCTAATTCCTTAGTTGATGATATTTAAACAGTTAGGGAGTTAGGGCATGTATCATATTTGAACAGTTGAATTTCTACAAGCGCTTCTTTTAGACTGAAACAGAGATTCTGATAACACTTTTAATTTGAATGTGAATAAAATAAAATCATCTCAAATAAAGCTGTGCATTTATGGGATGCGTATTTGAATGTGTGCTTGTATCTGCATAAATAAAAAGATCAAGTTTACCTCTATTGTTGCATCCCTTTCCTTCTCAGATGATTTTTCACAACCTTCACTTAGAGGCTTTTGGTGTGCCATCACTTTATCAAGTTCTTCCCTTATACTGCAGGCTTCAGCATCTATTCTGAGAGCAGAGAACAAAAGCAGGTGGAGGACAAGATTAGGTGAAGTAACAACTGGATCTTATTAAAACTTAAACTAATAATGACTGTCTAAGAATGGAAACATGTGGATTCCAAACATTCACCAAAGGAGATCGAATAGAGGGTATGCAAATAAAAAACTCTGATGTACGTTATTGTCCTCTACATAATAAACTAACAAAGAAAAAGGAAAACCAAACTTCAAGAGCACAAAATGAAGTGGTATGGAAGGATAATTGTAAAGAATCACGCTTAACAACTTTGGAGTTTCATTGATCACATGTAGACAGAGAGAGAGAGAGAGTGAGCAGCAGAAAATATACATATTATGAATTCATAGTTGCTGATTGATCTGTTTGATCAAAGTCCGAGCATGCAACAGTCACTTCAGTATATAATATCTACTAGAGCATATAAAATATAAAAAATTAACATATCAAGGCATAAAGTGGAGCTACAAAAATTCTGTTTCTTATTCACAGAAGAATCAGCATAGCAAAAAACATAAAAAACCAATAACTGAACAGTCATTTTCATTCCAAATATCTCTTAGTTTGCATGTCAATGCCCAAACATGCAGCAAAGAAAAGGAAAAAAAAAAGTTCCTCAACCACCTTGCAAGATCAGCATTTATTTTCAGCCCTGCAATTGCACCTTGAGCAAATTGGAGCAATTCTTCTCGTTTTATCTGAAAATAGAAGTAAAAAGAAAAATAGATAAGAAAGGGACGCATGCATTAAACTCAAAAATCTTAAATTGCAACATAATTTGCATAAGGTTAGAAATGTACTGTTTTTGGCTTATAAAAAAATTATGTAACTTTTCATATGAGTAGAAATATGAAGATGGCAGTTCAAGAAACAAGGGGGAAAAGGGAATGGTTTCTTGGGAACTGAAGCCTTCAAATGATAATATTAATATGTAACTTTTAATAAGAAGCACTTTCAATGATTAGAACGTCGATTGGACTGAGACAAGAAAAATTCAAGCACAACATTTGCGAAAGCTGAATATTTAGGCCATTCTTTGATGTCTGATCCCAAAAGTACTCAGAAGGCTTACAGCCTTAAGTTAACCCCATTCATGCTGAATTCATGCATACGCCTGTCCTTACCAGTACTTCATCTTGATAGTATGAAAGTGCTGCTGCCAAATTCTGTACACTGCTCATTACTACATTATGTACCTCCTTTCCTCCTGTAAGGCAGAGCCTGTATATGGTACAAGAAAATTCACGTAATATTTTAATATTCAAATAATATTATCCGCAAAAGCAATCTTTAGGAAAATTATCTTTTCTTTATTGAATAGTTTTTTGGTCAACCGAACCGAATCTTTCTTGCCGTTGTTATGGACTAAAAATGTAATTTCAAGGACAGAAGTGGTAATCAGCCATTATGAGAATACCAGAAGAGTGAGAAAAATCACCTATATATCTCCAAAAGTAGCGAAACTTCTTCCTCGTTTGGTTCTTCAAGAATCTGAGTCATACAAAAGAGTTAACCTGCGGTTAAACTCCATGGATCAGCAAATACAAAGCCCAGCCCAGCCAATGTATGCAGAATGGCACTAAAACTTTTGGGAAAGCTTGAAGGAAGAAATCAAAATATTCTACAACTTTGCACACAGATTAGAGGGAGGAGGAAAAAAACTTTAACAAATTAGAACCATTTCATTTTGACTTTCCATGTATAATAAAAGAAGAGTTCTTTTCTACTTATAATGCAATTATTATACACCTCTTGGTGACCCTTGTTTGCCTTTTGTTATTATATGACCCCATGACTTCACTCATCATATAAGCACTACTTCACTTATCACATAAGCACTAGGGGATTAGCCTTGTAATTGGTAAAATAAGCAAACACTTCCATCTATGTCAACCAAGTCATTTAATTATGATCAAAATTAGAGAGCATGATCCATTCTCAGCACTTGTCTATACAAGAAGACTGGTATGATGCGTATGAGAAAACATTAATAATTTCTCAACTTACCATTGATAATGTTATGCCTTCAAGAGCTTGGCTATGTAGAAAGACATCGCGAAAAGTTTTTGGTTCATCTCCCATATCAGAGTCAATGTAATAAACCTGTCTCAAACAGTAACACACAAGAATTACAAGATAGAGTAACCAAAACAACAAAAACATAACTGTAGAGTGCATCAGGGTTTACCCACCAGCGTAGGTATTTTTGGCGATTCCATGGATTCATCAAAGTTAAGTTGGTCATCAGGGGTTTTTTCATTGTTCACATTGTAAAGGGTGGACAATCTCTCTATTTCTTTAAGTGCAACCAACCACCTCCTCAGTAGCTGAACCCTTTCTACCCCTCTACAGGAAACAGACACCTCTTCCAATCTTTTCACAGTATGCCTAAAACTCTGTAAATTCCTAGGGCCCTGATTAACAAACCCAAGCAAACAAATCAGAATTTGAATAAAATTAATATTAAAACTAACTCCAATTTTTTCTTCTATAAGAAAAACAAACAAACATGGAATTCATTTTTTTGGATTGCAACGAAATGGGCATCCATTCAAACGGCAGATAATCGCAAAATGAGAAAATTAAAGCAGCTTCAATCAAAATTTGAATTCTTTCAAATGAAGAAATGAAATGACTAAAAGGAAATGGTGAGTTGGGAAATAATACAATGCGTTCAGGGAGGAGGAGTCTGGCTCCGCCGGCGACGGCATTCCCGGCGTGAAGGACGACAGAGTCGGCGTAGTTCCGTACGGTGCGAGTGAGGCTATTGGTAGCCCCTGCTTCCACTGCCAGGTTCACCGCATTTCTTATCCACGACATGTCATCCGCCGCTCTCTTTTTCTCGCGTTTTCTTTCGGAAATTCCCGCTCGCCAAACAGATAAACAAATAAATTAGAGGTAAAATGATGAAAGGAGGCGGATTTTTGTTAATTTTGGGTTGATGAAGAAGATGGAGAAGAAGAAGTCAGGCAATTCCTTCTGGGTGCAAAATGAACGTATTTTTTCTGGTTTTAGTTGGAGTACTTTGCGCGGCTTTGCCTTATGTTTCGCTTCCTTTTCTTCTTTCGATTCCGAATTTACCAAATTACCCCTATTCTTACTAATTGCAAACGAGCAACGTTTTGCATGGGCGTGGAGGATTTATCGGAATATTAAACGCTTAATTAAACCATACGGAGCGACGTCGTTTCATGGTAAACATGATTTAAGGTTTTTATTATTTTTTTTATATTGCATAAACATAATTTTATGTAGAATGCTACTTGATTATTAGAAATATACTAATCAACGTTGTAGCCATTCTCAAGTACTAATTCTATATCTTTTTTTTAAAATTAAATTTTGCGGTTTATGTAATAAACACAATGAATTCAAGTGGTTTCTCCTGGATCATTTCATTTAAGATTCACCAAAGTTTGTCCTTGGTCCGTAAATATGACAAATCCAATCACTAATCCTTTTTACACGTATTAACTGATCATGTAAGTTTTAAAGATTTACCATAATTTAGTGATTAGTGACCAGACCGTGTCGTAATTAAATGTTCACTACAAAAGTTTTTAGATTACAATGGATAAGTACATCTAATGATACACTAATGTGAAAGGGGAGGGAAAGAAGGGGAGGGCAAGCAAAGTGTCAAAATAACTTTTATTCTTTAAGAGGGCTTTTCTTGACTACCAAAATCTCAAGTTTCTAATACAATGCCAATGGCTTGGATATTACACTGATAATACAACTGACCCAAAAAAAAGGAGCCATCAGTTCTATTATGTGCATAGAATGGAGACCACGATCAGCAAGAATGTTAAGTGTTGTTATCTCTACACTGTGTGCGCGCCTCCAAGCCGCCGACATGTTTGGCCAAAGGGAAATGTTTTCTCTAAGTAACAACCATCACTCAATGTCTGGCAGTGGCACTTTCCAATAGTTCCACGAGTTGAAGTCTTCCTGCAAATGTGTTGAAAACCAGGTTCATCATCGATTATGAGAACAAAGCCAGAGTTAGAGCTCTCTCTAGCCGCACTTCGTTTTATGTTCCGAGGTGAGGATGTAGAAGAATGTTAAGTTACCTGCTCAACCAATGAAGTTGGAGGAAACATGTCGTTGACGAGAGTGTGTAAGGATGTGTACGTCTTCACATCAGCGCGATGATGGCTGATGGCCACCTCGCCCTGCCAGTTAATGGAAACAGTTTAGCCACAGAAGATACATGAATTTGCTCTCTTTGGTTTGCGATAAGCATCAGTGGAAGACAATTACCTTGGGATTGATTATGAATATTTTGCCCTTTGGAATCCCAATTTTCCTGTAGCTGAGCTCATCCGTGTCTCTATTTCCAAAACCCGCATAGAATGGATTGTAGTCAGAGGGGAAGAGCTTTTTTATGTCCTGCAGTATATGATTTATCACATATCACAACTGTTAGAAGAAAAAGGTCCAATGCCAACCAGACGTGTTTGCTTTTTAACTTGGGTTTAACTTTCTTAGCTATTTACCTCTAAACAGGCAATTTTGAATTCATGTGGTGCTCTTCTTACAACTGCCATCAGCAAATAGGTAAAAACAAACTAATTGATCAGCGCAAACAAAATAAACATTTAAAAAAAAATTAAAGACAGGTAGAATTCAAACATGTAAGCAAACAAAGGAGCTAGTTAGCATCTGGCAGTGGTGGTGTGATGTGTCTATAAAAACATGGATAACTATATGCTCTTCGTTCACAGGTCAACGAAAATAACAAATGCTCAAGTTAGTAGCGCATAAAATCCAAGCGAATGACACATCAAGGAAAGGTTCTCACGATTGCATATCCAAATAAATAGAGGATGTGATAGTCATTGTATATCAACAGTGAACAAGAGAGAGAATAGTTATTCATTTACCACAGGCACCCTATAAAACCATACCATGGCTGAAATATGCTGCTTTGATCCAAATCAACCTACCAGCGTCTAAAATATTTATATTGTGGTAAACGCTACAAATAGTTTGTATGTGTGCCTTTCTCCGTTTCTAGTTTCCTATTGGCTTTCATTTTCACAATGTATACTCCATGAAAAAATCAGTGAGATTACCATTACAGATTGGGCACCATAAATACTATAATACAGTTAGTTAATGCAAGCTGAACAGATATTACAGAGATAACCTCACCTTCACGAAACAATGAAGGAAATAAACCATCGGGTGAGATAACAACAGGTCCATTGGGTAAAGCTTTTCCATCCTGCAAGTACAGAAGAGTAATCAACTTGGCTTATGCAGTTCTATCAACATAATCACTTAAAGAAGGCAAGGAACTATAATTTGGTGTTGGATTAGAAGGAAAGGGATACCAAAAACCACGCTATTATTAGGTTACCTGTTTTAGGTTGAGTAAAAAGCTTCTTGTTAGATATGCCTGTACAATTGCACGTGCACTCAAAAACAGTAGCTGATATCCATTTTCCTGTAGAAAAAGCAGGACTCAATATTAGATAGCAATGTACAAAAGAAAACCAAATAATTCCATTATAATATAAAAGAAAGGGATTTTCCCTTATAATATTAAAGTTATGCAATCCCATTAAACTCAGTTAGAACATGGGGTTTACAAGTCTTTTTATCCCCTGCAATGATCTTTAAAGAGATGTACCTTAATTGCACAGAAAAGTCTAGCCACACCAGATTGCGTCCAATCTTTTCCAACTAATGGCATGAACTGGCCTAACACATCAGACCTGGAAAAAATGGATTCAGGTGAAAGTTTTACCTTTAAACTAAGCAATAATAACATCATGATGGTAAAGTCTTTTTTGTATTTTTGATACGTTTGCAGATTGCCTGTGCTGTCATCTGATAGTCCAAAGAATTAATTTGCATAACTGTCTGGCACTAAACTAGGTCTCTTATGGTTTTGTCCTATGGCAATAGAAGACAGCAAGAGAATTACAACTTTCAACATTTTCCATCTACTTTCAGAAAGTTGCAGAAGCAATCTTATTTTAACAATCAAAATCACATTACATTCACAGCAGCCTTACTTGGTAATAGTTCCGTCAACATCAGAAATTACAATTCTGGCATTCCATTTCCACAAGTAAATATGTGCATCAACCTGGTAAAGATAAAAATGGCTTAGTAACTCTATTGGCTATAGCTCAAATTTATAAATGAAACATCAGATGATTGGCAAACCTGTTGTGTCCCCCAAACCCTGGTAGAGAAATTGAAAGCTATCATATTTTGACCTTCTTTGAGATTTAAAGATGCTATCTGCTCGTTGGTGGGAACATTTGTCCTTACAAATTGCTTTTGAGGGGACTCAGGAGTTGCTTCAAGTTGTGAGTTTTGCAGACCAGATTCAGAATCAACAAATTCATCCTCATTCGATGAATTACTGCTGGTGTGCTCAAGTGTTTTCACCCTTCTAAATGGAATAGGCCAGAGCCTCCATCTGCGTCCAGTAGGAGTGGAAGGCATTCCTGAATCCTCATCCCTGGGTTTTTCTGAGCCATCTTGTTCCACAGGAATTGCATCCTCGGGCGCAACAGGCAAATCTAGATCAAATGCAGCCATTCCAAGAACAACAGGAGCTGCTTTTTCCCACAAAAAGTATCTTTCCCTATATCTGATAATCAGATTTTCATTTTTCAAAATCGATGTCGCAGAAGTTATGAAATCCTGTGCAGATACACGGCGTGCAGCAAAGGCTTCAGCAGCAGCTTTGACGCCCATACCCACACGAAGTTCATTCCCACAGAGTGAGATCTCAAACCCTGGAAATTGTAAGAACAGTAAACACAAATTAGATAATAGAATCAAGAAAAAAATATGGAGAGTTAAATAACAACTGAAGCGGGTAAGAGGTACTTACTTATGCTTGAATGGACTTGTGTTTCTTCACTTGAAGATTCTGTTGGGGGTTTTATTAGGTCATTTTGTGTTTCTTCACTTGAAGATTCTGTTGGGGATTCTATTAGCTCACTTTTACTGCATTCATCTCCAGTTGCAGGTATTTGTTGACTACTCTCTGTCTCATCGACTGCTGCTGATGTAACACACTGTTCATCCTTCCAGTCTGGATCGTTACTGACAGAATGTACAGAAATGCTTTCAATACTCATTTGTTCCAAAGAAGACACAATCTTCTCGACTGATTCACTTCCAACTTGTACATGTGGAGACAAATTGTTGCCAGGTGAAACAGAACCACAAGAAGCAGATAACTCATTGTCATTTCTCAATTCAATAACACTAGCATCTTCAGTTCTATCAACCACCGGGTCCGGAAGAGTCTGATTTGATTTTTCTGGTGAATTTTGAACCTCCAATGAGGACCCCATATCTTCAACATCAGCTTTCCCACCACGTTTGGCCATTTCTTCTAGCTCCAAACAGCTCTTGAAAACGTCTGCCTTGTTAGTAGATGCATCTTCTGAATTGCTATGCATCTGAAGATCTCTTTCCTGTCTTGAAGTCTTTTGAGTTTCTTGAGCTTGACATGCAAGTCCCCTGTCTCCTTCATCAACTTCCAGCTGACGGCCAATAACATTATCTTCATTCTGAACTCCGCAAACATTACCAGATGCATCACTAGTTGTAGATTCATTCAGCTTACAAATATAATCAGCAGCCCAAGCAGTTTCACCTGAACTAAACTCCTCATTGCCTTCACAGAAGTCGGTCTCTTCACCTGGGCCAAGATTGAATCGAGGTGTGTCTTGCACATCCTCTGTGCTAAGCTCTGATGCTGAAATGGGGGCTGTCAATACATGACCATCCACACTCACCAATATAACTTCTGAGTTTAAATTCTGTGATTCCACAATATGATCACTGTCTAAATTATCATATCGACCTGATCCATACTCTGATAACTCAACGGAACCCTCTAGAGAAGATTGCTCATCTTTAAATTCGTAATATCTCCGATCAGAATCAGATTCTGCCCTCTGTATCAGGTTTGCGCCTAAGGAACCACGTTCATCTCGCAATTGAACCACCATCGAATCAGAGACACTATGCTCCAGTCTACGAATTTCAAGAATGTTTTCGTTACCATTATTCTGGTTATCAATCTCCAAACTACTTTCCTCTTGTGTAGGTTCTAAAGTAACAGAATCCTTCACAACCCCATTTGTCTCACTTCCTTTACCAGAATCAACCTCCTTTACAAAATAAGCCTCTCCTGAGTTATCAAGATACATATGGAAATTGGCATCAACTCCATTTACATTTATGCGGACCATCTTCTCTGCACCTTTAAGAACACCCTGAAATTTACCAAACCTGACGTACCAAGGCGTGCTTCGAAATGTCCCATCCTGCTGCTGAACAACAATGACATCAACAGCCCCACCAAAGGGATGAAAAGGAGTGGCAACAGAATAAACACCTTGGGATATCAAGCTCCCAACTTTGCCAACCACATTCATCTGGTCAAGCCACTAACAACCCCTCAAAATTTAGTGAAACCCAAATTAGCATCTAAACTCAAACCTTTAATTGTCAACAACAAAATTGTCTTCACGCATTCATCCAAAATTCTCTTCTCTTGATTATGATTCTGATCCTTCTTTGGTATCTGCATCATAACACATAATGGAATGATAATCACACAACACAATCTAACAATATGAACAATATACACAAATAGAGCAACCACTTGTCATCTAAAATGATTGGAAACCCTAACACTCTGTTTGGTTGCCAGGTAATGAAGAAAGAAAAATAATAATTTTATTTTTTTCATTAGTCAATTTGGAACCTTTCGATACAATCCAAGCAAGTTGAGCTGAGATGCTGAAAAAGCTCAAATTTATTTTCCTTCGATTTGTCGGGAATCAAAAAAATACTAACGACAATTCTCCAATACATCTTTATAAATTGAAAAGAAAAATATATATATATAATCAAGACCGAAAATTGAGAACGAAAATGCATTGAAAAATCATAAAATACATAAAATTAGCAAAAACGAAGAGCATTGTGATTAAACTTACGGGTTTGAATTGGAAATGAACAATCAGAGACAGCTCAAAGATTCAAACGACTCTCTCTGCGAGGCTCTTTCTTCTTGAATTTTGATTTTGAATTTGATTTGGGCTTTTGGGATGGCGAATTGGAAATCCAACCTCCGTCGTTGAAATACTGGAGGTTTCGAAGTTTGGATTTCCTTTGGAGGTTTGTTTGAATAACAGGAAAAAAGAAAAAAACCAGAGACAGAAATCTCCATGGCTAAGCATTAAATAGGTACTCCTGGAAGGAACATAAGTAACTGGTCCTGTGGTTCGACGAAATTACGTGGAGAATTTGGACGGTGGCGTGTAAATTAGCGGTGTTTCGAGAAAGGGTAGTTTGGTCTTTTACTTGCTGTTACTCAGATGCATGTCGCCAGGCTTGAACGAGGTGGAGTCGGACCGCCACCTCGGCAGCAACCTGCACCTCGTAATGCTATAAGTCTTTGTCTCGAAGTTAACAAATATTTAATACGGTCCGAACCAAATTGGCCATAATGCCCTTTCCTTTTTTCACACAAAATGTTGGGAAATGGAGAAATCCTATTGAGTAGCCATGGTCTTCAAATTTCTGATAATAGAAGAATAATTAAAAAGGATAATGTAACCAACATCCTTGACTCCATTAGGATAAAAAAATTTAAAGAAATTATCTGGATTTGATCCCGACGCTAAATTTTTTACAAAAATAAGAATCATATTAGATTGAATGAATTTAAATTAACTAGATGTTGTATATTTGAAATGACCATACGTAAGATGTTGTAGAATTTTTTTTTTTTTGTCAAAACAGAACACTATTTCGATAACCCTTCTTAATTTAATCGTATTGAATGAGTGAGGACAGGACAAATAAAATTACATTAATCACATCCATTATCATTAACAAAAACGCTGTCATTAATAATCAATTATGTCCACTTGTGCAACTAGATATGATAATAAATTAATTGATTTGAGAAAAATAATAAATTGCAAGTCCAGGATGGCAATGTGGCAATGTGGGGGTTTGATGGTGGAACAAGGGTATTTGTGAGACACAAAAAAAACCACTTGTGAGTTATGAGATATGACTTGTGACATCCGAATATACGTCCACGTGTTGCACATGCGTAGATTTAATATTTTTCCACGAGCCCACGAGTCTAGAAAATGGGCCTGCCGGCGCACCAAGCCCATAAACAATTGGGCCTCGTTTTGGCTCATAGTGAAAGGGGGTCATTATCGTCAAACCGAAACAAATCTTATAATCCACGCCAAACCCTCCTCGCTTCCTTCGTCCCCAAAAATCCCCAACTCTCTCTCTCCGGATCTCCCCTCTATCTTCTCCTCCAAGGCTTGGACTCCTCGCCGAGAGCAAAATGACGAAATTGCCCCTCGTCCCTCTCGTCATCGCCGCCCTGGTGGCGGCGCTGGTGTCCCCGACCGCCGCGGAGATCAAGAGCCTCACGATCTCCTCCGACAACCGCCCCATGATCCTCTTCGAGAAGTTCGGGTTCACCCACAGCGGTCACGTTACCATCCGGCTCTCTCACGTGTCCGTCACCTCCAAGCTCAGCAACATCGACATCGACCCGTCGCGCCTAGGCTTCTTCCTCCTCTCCGAAGAGTCCCTCCTGCAAGTCCTCGTCGAGATCCAGCAGAACCCTCAGCTCTGCGTTTTGGATTCGCGCTACATAACCCATCTCTTCAATTTCAGAGAGCTCTCGCCGTCGCCTCTCTCCTCGCTCAACAAGTCGTACCCGGTCTCTGCTCCGAACGAGTACAGCCTCTTCTTCGCCAATTGCGCTCCGGAGACCACCGTTTCCATGCTTGTACGGACGGAAGTCTACAATCTCGACCCAGATGGTGCGTTTGACTATTTGTCGGCCGGGTTGACCCATCTTCCTTCTCTGTTCTTCGTTTTCTTTTTGGCCTATTTGGTGTTTGTGGGCTTCTGGGTCTACCTCTGTTTCACCAACAAGAGATCCGTGCACCGGATCCATCTTTTGATGGGTGGGCTGCTTCTGATGAAGGCGTTGAATCTGATTTCCGCGGCGGAGGACAAGCACTATGTCAAGGTCACCGGTACCGCCCACGGATGGGATGTGTTGTTCTACATCTTCCAGTTCCTCCGTGTCGTTTTGTTGTTTACGGTGATCGTTTTGATCGGGACCGGGTGGTCGTTTTTGAAGCCCTTCTTGCAGGAGAAGGAGAAGAAGGTGTTGATGATTGTGATCCCTCTGCAGGTCTTGGCCAACGTGGCGTCCGTTGTGATTGGGGAAACTGGGCCGTTTATCAAGGACTGGGTCACATGGAACCAGGTGTTTTTGTTGGTTGATATCATTTGCTGCTGTGCTATCATATTCCCCATCGTTTGGTCCATTAGGTCTCTCAGAGAGACGTCGAAAACCGACGGAAAAGCTGCAAGAAACTTGGCCAAGTTGACCCTTTTCAGGCAATTTTACATTGTCGTTATTGGGTACTTGTATTTCACAAGAATCGTAGTTTTCGCGCTTAAGACCATTGCAGCTTATAAGTACCAGTGGGTGAGCAATGCGGCTGAGGAGAGTGCAAGTCTAGTGTTTTACATGGTCATGTTCTATATGTTTAGGCCGGTGGAGAGGAACGAGTACTTTATTCTTGACGAGGAGGAAGAAGAGGCTGCTGAGATGGCTCTTAGGGACGAGGAGTTTGAGCTTTGAATTGGGTAGTGTTCATTTTTTGCTGCCCATCTATATTTGACTATGTTGCTGCTGATGCTGCCCGTGCAATATTTTGAGTTCCGCTTATCGGATTTACTGATAGAATTAATGATGGGTCAGGTCTGCTGCTCCTACTCTGTTGCCTCTTTTGTTTTCCTTTCAATTGTATTATTGTTCTTTTACATGTTATAAGAAGTTTTCTGTTTTAAGATACTCTGCCTCGTAGTTTTTGTTTGATAGGATTTTGAATTGAAAGATGCTGATAATGATTTCAATCTATAACACTGATAATGATTTCAAATTACAATGCTGATAATGATTTCTGCCGCTTGTATCTGTTTAGATTCGGTTTGTTATACTACTCGATTTGATATGTACCACTTTACCAGTTGTGACTCATTTCATTCCTAAGGATTGTTAATAGTATTTTCAATCATAATGCTGACAATGGTCTCTGCACAATGGTTACTGAACTAAGGTTTTTTTTTGCATTACAAGTTGTTAGAAATTCATTTATGATAAGATTGAGTATAATTTCTGCACGACGGTGATCGTGTTCAAAGCTTGAAATCTGTTGGAAGTCCTTTGTAACTCTGAACTATTGACTAGTTGCATTCTCTGTATAGTCTTTAGTTTCTCTAATCAAATTAGGAAGCTTTTGGAAGTTTTGGTAACTGCCACCCTAACAGAAGCTTGAATCTGCTAGAAGGTCTATCTATGTAACCCTGAGTCAAACTACGAAAAATTAATAATTGAAGCATTTAAAACTTTGAATACCAAACCTACTTGGAAACTACTAGATTCTTGAGATAAGATCATCAGGTCACTGCTACAGTCTGTTCTAGCAAATTCTGTTGACCCTATAAAACTGAATTCAATCTTAATCAAAACAAATTTAGCAGCATACAAACTTAAAGAAGAATACAAATTAAGACTGGTGACAACTTATCATTATGGAGCAAAAAACTTTTTTGGCAACCTATCGGTCTTAATTCAGAGGCATCAACCAGCTTGTTTTGTGCCTCCTTTCTTGCTGTGTCCAGATTGAGTTTTAGTATTGATCTTTCTGTGATTAACTTGTAGAGGTTTTAGTGCTGAGGGTTGTGCTCTTTGGATTTGTGTCTTCTCCTGTTAGGCAAGGCTTGTGAGCTTTAGGATCTGATCTAAATCATCATAGTAAATGCAAACGAATTCTGTTAAACACAAGCCGTGTTATTGCTTCTTAAGCTCCTAATCATGAAACAAGGGCTGCCAGTGTTGTCAATCCTTTACCATATTTTGCCAACCTCACCTCAATTATGAATTTTCTGCTATGGTGGTGGGGTCTAACCAGAGTTAATGGTGTTTGTATCTGTTTAAGTTTTAGGACAGATGTCATAAAAAGAAACATCAATGATGGGCCAGAGAATGAAGATTGTGAGCCTCTTATTATTTTCTTGGAAATAATGTCACAAAATGATTGACGGAGTTGGTGAGGAAAGGAGAGGGGTGATTGGTAATTTAAGTGGAGTTGAGGTTCTATCTTTTTTTAGACGAGAGATGTTGGGGGGGGGGATCGAATCTAAAAACTCATGTGTATGGGTAAATGATCTTAACCACTGAGCTACTAGCCACTTGCAGGCGAGTTTCTATTTTTGGCCCCGAAGAAAGATAAAAAGAGAGGACACGTGGACAATGAGGATGGAAAGGAGACGAAGCAAATATTTCTTGATTGAATGGATCATTAGGAAAAGCAAATATTTCCGCATCAACTTCAAAATTACTCTCCAAACCCAAGAGGCTTTGCTATTGAATCGTGAGAATTTTATTGCTTATCCACAGAGAGGCCAGACCTGAAAGGCTGTTCTATTTTCTTTAAAGCTTATTCACCCAGATTATTTTGGCAACTGCCACTTTCTACAATGCAAACAATATTTGAATTGGACGGTTGTTTTTAATATAATGTAGTACATACTTATTTTGTTCAAATTCAGGACAACCAATGCAACCAAGCAAAACCACAAGGCTACATCTTAACATATATAATAAGTATGCCTCAAACTAGAAGGTGCACTTATCAATAGTGTCAACAGCTAGGATGAGAACGTGCAATGTACTAGAACATACCCTCATAAACGATCCTATACTCCGCCATCATCTATGGTTCCTCGAACAATGTCGCAACGATAGTCGACAGGAAACCTGTAACAAAGTTTTGTTCATAGTTACTGGTCAAGAAGATCAACACCCTATTATATTCTCCTTAATGTTGTAGGAAATTACATTAAAATTACACCAAAATTATTTGTATCCTATTTATACCATGTTTACTCATCGCATTCCTCAATGTAGATGGAATTTATTTAAGTGAGTATCACAGTGGAGAATGTGGTTAGTTAAATATGCTGCAAAAGTTACCCGTTGAAGGGCTAGACTTTTATTGAAGCTTCAAGTTTGGGCTTCCAAGTTTATGGGACATGAAAAATGGGTCAAGATGAGATACAAGTTTGAAAAGACCTGTACTGTATGGGTCCTATTGGAAGCTTCAAGGTTTTGAGTTTCTAATTTTGTGGACATGAATGAAAAAAAGGTTGGGCTGAGACAAAACGAGGGTTGGAAAGCAGCTGTGCCGTCCATGGCATCAAAGACTGTTTTTCTTTTTTCTTTTTTTCTTTTCCAAAGGGCCATGGTGTTTGTTGGTGGTGTTGAATGACTTTGGAAGCTTAAGCTAGCATAAGGAAGACCAAAGTCACACTGGCCAAAAGAAAAAAAGAGGAAGATCAAAGACCCCAAGCAAACTTTGGCTTTAGGAATTAGGATGCATCTCAAGGCTGAATTAGGGATTTTGGCCTCTGACTAAACCATTTTGCTTATTATTACAAGTTTCAAGACTCAATTTTCTATACTTTTAGATGTAGTTGATGAGCCCCATTAGCCATAGGAATCAAGTTTCAGCAGGAGCATTCATTAACCAACCTTCCTTAGAATGCAAGCTTCATCAACAAAAAGCCAATGTGTTTGGTGGCTGTTATCATTATATCTTTCTCTTTTTCCATGGCCCAGAGTTGCCGCTTTGTGATTTCTTCACTCTTCGCTATCATACTAAGCCAGGCTTCATTATAGTGATCTTAATACGTGGTTGCTGCTATGGCTCAACGTAATGCAATATAAGTGAATTAATAATACCACGTGATGATGTTACCGTGACTTGAAAAAAATTACTCACTGGGCTGAAAGCTCAAATGAGAAAACATGCATGGGCATAATAAGCACAGAAATAATTAGCTAGCAAGGACAGGGGCCAGGCCACTTATCCGCCCATGCTTTAATATTTGTTTATTCATACCTTCTAATCTGTGACAATTCCCATGAACAAAATTATACATTTCATAATTTGATTGTTAATAGATAGAGATCATGTCCTGAAAGAAATCCTTCTCATTTGAAGGCAAAAATCCAATATTTGCAATTAAAACGACAATGAGAACCCAATTAATCCTTACGGATTTGAAGGGAGAAAAACTTGTATATCACTCCCCAACTAATCACGTTTCACATGCATGATAACTTTTCACATGATTGAATGAGGATAGCAAAACAGTATTCTCCCCCGTTACATTCAAGTTCTTCTCGTTTGAAGGAACATATACAAAAAAGAATTGTAATTAAAGCACTGAGAAATGTCTTCATCAAATCAATTTTTCAAAATGATATTCTGAGAGTGTCAAAAGAATCACCATAGGAGTGTCCTCATTAGGTAATTTTTGGATCACCAAAGAAGGAACCGAATCAATTTTTTTCACCATGTTGAATCGGTCATTTTGATGCCTTGTTTTCTAGTTTGCAGTTGGTACCAAATCCATGGGAAATTTGACCGTAACTATAGGCTTTTCCCCAATAAGACAGAGAAAGATTCTTTGACCCAAAAGAGCTGGCCTCCCTTTCATAGCTCCCTAAACTCTACAGAATCCAAAGCCAATTAGCAAATTTTTTGCATAAAACTTTTGTTTTAATATATATTTTTCAGGTTGCAACACTGAGGGCTTCATATAAACTACTGTCACTGAAAGCTCGAATCTTTTCAGTACCCAAAAAATAAAATAAAAATATAACATTGACTCAGTCCTCTGTTTATGCAACTGAACTTTGAAACATTCTCTGTGCGGTAATTTTCGAACCCTGTGCAGCTCAGCGATTCTTTACCAAAGTTTGATAAACTGGCTGAGCATCAGTCAAAGAGCTGGACTTTCTACTATTTTGACGCATGATTTAACAGTCATACATATATATATATATATATATACAAGGTTTTATATCTGCAGTTAGCTAAGCTACCTACCATATGCTAGCAGCAAGCAACCTAAACACCTCTTTTAGAGTCACTGGTTTACATTATTTTTATTCTACTACACCATGAACTAACACCCCAAGATGACCCAAAAGCCAAATTTTTAATCAAATAAAGAATATGAAACCAAATAATCAAATGTCTGGACTTTACTTGCTTTCTGGCATCTGGGTTTTTCTTTTTAAGGTACCAAGAGAGAGAGAGAGAAATGCAAATTTCTAAACCAAAAGCATATAAATACAGAAATATTAATTGCAGAACCAAATATATATATGGGGGCCCTGTTTTCTCTTCCCTTCTTCAGCATTTATATGTCCAACACAAAATTACAGAAAGAAAAGCACAAACAAACAACCATACTCTCTGGATTATAAATTAACAAACCTAAATTAAGAAACTTCAATTCACAACATCTACACTAGCAGAGCAAGACAAGAACCTCTGGAAAATTCTAAACAGAGCAGCAGATGACAGTTCCTTCACTTTCCTCAGAACCAAACACTTGTTACTCCTCTTGCGCCCTCCTTTGGCCTTCCCCTTCTTATTGTTCACCATTTTCTCCTTGACTCTGCCAAAGCATTTCTGGGTTTTCTCAGGCACCGTCTCTTTCCTTGAGAACGTGTAGCTCCTCAGGTACATTTGCCTGCAGGATATGCTGTCCACAACTCTTGGGTGCCCATGTTGCTGAGCACCTGATCTCCGCCCTTTGGAGCTCACCGACCTCACGAACTCGGCGTCTGACTCGGGCCACTTGTAGAGGTTCACGTAGGTGGCTCGCATCGGCACGCGCGGGTCACGTGCGTCGTTGACGCAGTTTGATATGCAAACTGAAGTCATGTTCTTTCTTTTTGCAGTGCAAACTGTAACGTGCAAGTATATATATATACTTCTGCAGGTCACAGCAGAAGAGTATATGTAAATGTGTTCCGGGGGTTTTTATATCATTTGGGTTGTGTTTGGACCAAATAATAAAGGCCAGACTTTTTTTTTTGGATGAAATAAAGGCCAGACTTAGATTGCAAGAAAAGATATACAAAAAAACAGAGCAGAGCAGAGAGAGAGAGAGAGAGAGAGAGGGTATTTGTGGTATTTGGAAATGTAATTAGGGGTTTGTTGATTTGAGGTAGTGGGGTATTTGGCATGAGTGTGTATAGAATGATGTGACATAATTGGCAATGACTGCTTCTTTGTATTGTGTCATTGTGTGTGCTGTGCTGTTGGGCATGAGTTGGATGGCCTAAAGTCTATATTTGTTAAATAAAGCTTTAAAACATTAGATCAGATATTAGACGAATCTTAAAATTAACTCAGTACACCTATGATCTATGATCTAAGTACACTCTAATATTTTGATCAAAATATAAAATTAATGAAGTACACTCGATTTTACTACCAAAATACCGCTTGTACACCCTAATATACACTCTATCACACACTCTAATACCAATCCTAAACCAGATTTCTATTTTCACATGAATTTGTGCCCTCTTTTCAAATTTTGGATTTACATCAAAATCTTTAATTTCCATTTTTGCAAGTTTGTGCATTGGTATTCCATTCTTAAAGGCAGCCTTTAATGATTATGTTTTAGTATCAACATGTTGAAGCTTGTTGACAGTATTGAGATCTCCCAGCTTGTGGGATCAACGTTCATACTTTGGAAACTCCACCGAAGACGGTGTCTATCAACTAGAGTTCATGAGCTTTACCAACAACAGGCATATATGATACCATTTGTTCTGTACTTGGAAAGGGGTATTTACATTTCAGGATTTTATGTTGTTATTTCTGTAAGTCATACATTATAAGGATGTCACCATCTTCTAGACTAAAATTTGAGGACTTGACCTCATAAATCCCTGAGTTTTGAAAAATTATATGAATGTACATGTGTGTTTCTGAATGTACTTGTATTTTCTAAATGGACCTGCATGAGCTCAATAAGAGTGTAAGCAAATCTACATAATTTGAACATAATAGAACAACTCGAATGGAATATGGAAGATAATGAGATGTAGAAACATGGTAATCAAATGCGCATTTGGCTATAAATTTTGAATATTAGTTGTAAAAATCAAATTAAGCAGTAGTATCTACAAACACGAAACTTAGAGATGGAGAACAAGAAGCAAAAGAGAAAACCAGGAGAGAACTGATGAGAGCGATTTTGTAGAAGCTTGGTAAATATCATATCATCTCACTTTGGTTTCAAGGTTCATTTTCGAGCATTTAGACAGGGAAGTAACATAGCACATTGAGATGTCTTTCCTTGAGCCTCTGCTAGTGCTCTCTACGTTGTTCATCGTGGGCACCAAGCAATATGAAAACTTCTCTACATTTGATTAGGGTTGTATATGGTGACTATGGTGTACTTATTAAAATTATATTTGTTTCACAATTCCATATATCCTTTTTGGTCTTTTTATATTAGGGTAAATTAGTAATTCAATAAATACTTTGGTAGTAAGGTGTACTCAGTTAATTAATTTTAGGGTTCGTTTAGCAGCACTGTATTATAATGTGTTTGATATTCAATTCTTTATTTTCTTCTAATTCAAAATTTGTTGACTTATATGGATTGTAACAGTTTAATCTCTAGATTCGGAATCACTTCTTCCAAATAGGCCTTTAATGCGGACTATATGTGTTAAGAATTTAGTAGAAAAAAAATAATAATTATTATTATTTTTCTACTTTCAAGTTCAACATCTTTCTCATAATCTCTATAACAATATCTAGAAGATTTCTGAATGCAACCAATAATTTGAAGAGTGCATAATCCAGCACTTAAGCAAAGATCCCACAATTTCTAATTTTGCTTTGCCTTCACCAAATCTGCCTCCCCTTGTTGGGCTTTTAAATAAATCAAGAATTTAGAATTTTTTTTATTAGTACAACCAGGGATAAAATGGAAATAATCAAATTATTGTATGCATTTGGAAGCCCCCCTAAAACCAGGACTGGTTCCAGGCCCATGTTCAGACTTTTCACTGACTAGCTAAGTCCACCTGTACGGCCCAGATTCTGACCCATTATTATACTTCCTAGATTTTCACTGAAAACCCATGATTACAAACCTCTGAAGCACTCAGTTTCATAAATAAAAATATATATAAAAAAGGGCCAGGCCCGCAAAATGTCACACACAAAATCACTTCTGAACCAAGAAGGCCAGCCGGGCCACAAAAAAGCCATTGATTTTTAGGATGATTTTGTAGTACAAGCACCAGAGAGATCTGAAAATTCTAATCACAGAAGCACTTTTTTTAAGAGCCAACCAATAGATGATTTGCCAAAGGTCAAGTCTTTGACTACTTGATTGGACATGATTTTGGAAAGGACAACACTTGGTCTTTGGTCTACCGTAAATAATCCAAAAGTGAATTAATTGAAAGGTTCTCAATTGTCACTGTTCTCAGTGGCAACCCTCTAACAATGCAAGAGCAATGCTGGTTCAGTGGGGACCTGGGGTCACACTCCACTGGGGCCTACTCATACTTTAGTCCCAAACCAGATTCCATCTCATTAACATCCAATTTTATGAGACAATGAGGTTTTTATCTTTTCATCATAGATTTTGTTTTGGGCTCACCTTCATCATATACATTCATCTGATTTAGAGATTCCCTTGGTTTTTTTTATTAAGGATCAATGTGTCTTGTAAGTTATCATATATTAGAATCTCAGACGTTGATTTAAAATTTAAGATTTACAGATGCATACGAGGTTCATTTATACGTTCAAGCAATTGAATCAATTAGACGTTATTAATCATTGATGCATATGATATCCATCTACATCAAAGACTCAAAATCATTCACGTACCTGGCGGCGACATTTCCTTATCGACTTATTTTATATGTGGACATGAAATACAACCCCATTATTCAAACTTGTAACTTGTCCAAACAAGGCACCTATCAAGAAATTTGATGGGTCATTATGGGGGTAGGTTCAGTTTTTGCCTAAAGTCACCAACTAAACTCCTCTCTGTTTCAGAGTCTTTCACATCTTGACACAAAGTTTTCTTTGCTGTGGGCTCCAAGTCATTGGTTTTTGGTTTTTTCCTGGGTTTTTTTTTAGGGAAATTGGCGGCTTTGCCCCCGGCGCACCTAATTTTATCAATAATATCCTCATTTTGAAACCTAATCACAAATGCCCCTCTTAAAACTCTCAATTGAGAATGTATCGCCCCTCTATCACTTGTTTTTTCTTCTAAGTCTTTGCTCTCTCACTAAACATCTTCTGTCTCTAGTCTTCCTTCGACTCAAGCCCTCCGTCGTTGACCTCCACAGAGAGGCCAACGTCGCCATCCGACTCACGAGCTCCACAGACAAGCCACAGTCGTGACCCGCGACCTCCATCGTCGATCTCCACGACGGTGTGAGTCCTCCAACTCAAAGCCTCTCTGTATAATCTGGTTTTCTCTCAGAGATAGTAAAACCCACCCCACCCCTCCCCCCAAAATCGCAATCCACACTCAATCTCTGGGCTTCATCTTCAAAGCCCAAATCTATATAAATTCTGAGTCTCTCACCTCTTTCTTTGCTAGTTTCTGCAATTTTAGAAAATTATGTTTGTTAAGTAATATTCTTGGAGAAGTTATTGATTAATTTTGAGTCTCAAGGATTATGAGAAACTGATGGGTCTTCTTAGGGATTTGGTTAGCAGCATGCCATGGTATTGGCAAAGATTAGGAAAATTAATTGTTCTGTACTATTGTTGCTGTTTTTTGAAATTTTATGGTGTCTAACAGAGTTTGTTTTATGTTTTGCCTCAGGTTTCAGTTTGAAATACTTGCTTAAGAGGCTACATTCTGTCAAGAGGTATGAATAGCTAAAACTGTTGCTTTTTGGTTAAGAGGTATATTTGCTTCAAAATTTTGTTACCATTATCCACTTGAAATTGTTTGCTACTATCTATATGTATAACGTTTTGATCTAAAAATGCTACGAAATTATTGAAGTGCTTGAAGGCAGGCATTGCCCTAATTTTTTTTTAACCATTATCCACATGTAAATGTGCTGGATGATGAGTAAGAGAGATGTTAGTTTAGGAAACAATAACAATAAGAGGTTGATGGATGTTGCAGCTTGTTTTCATTTTACTTTGTTGCTGTCCATTTGGGTATGGGGAAGGATAATCAACTCCGCAAATATCGATTGAAACTTGAACCCTTAACATAATTTTTTTTTTGGGAGCAATCAGATATATCCATGTTGCTACCCCTTTGGTCTGCAATTTGGTCTGGAACATAATCTCTCAGTTGTGCAGACATTAGTGAAATTGTATAGTTAGATAAAAAAAACAAAAACTAATATGTTATAGTATTATTACGGTTAATTCTTTTGTTTGTTCAAATTAATAATCCTATCCTCCCTGCTATAAACATGTTAGTTTGCCAATTTGCCAATGTCATCCCCCTCACATCTTCACATGGACAGGTTCTTTTGAAGTTTTTCTTTTGCTTATTGAATTTTATTACTCAATTAGGTTTTTATTCTGACCAAAAGAAATTGAAGAAACACTTTTTTACTTGTGAATGAGAAATGTTAAAGATTGGTGGAGATTGATGGATTTTGGTTTTGCAGGTTTTTCAGCTCAAGGTTGATGATAGGGGCCTTAGGGTTGATTTTGTTTTTTGCCACTTTTTTATGTATATCTTAAGATGTAATGAGATAACATTGTTAATTCATCAATTTATGAAAGTCAAGTTAGAAGGAAATTTGTCAATCTCTAGTTTCCATGGTTTTATTGTTTCCCCTTGCAAAGAAGAAAAAAATACAAATGTAACCAAATTAGTGATTTAATTGGCAAATGCCATGACAGATTGTATTGAATATGTATTGCACATGTGTAGCCCTTTATTGTTTGAATCTGTTGTTTTTATATATTTGCAAGCGTATGCAATTGGAAAATACTTTTATTTATATTATACATTGAAGAGAGCAACTGTATTGCTCGCGTATAATCTTTTTTTTTTTGAAGTTTGTGTTGGAATGAAATTAATGGGGGAGCAAGGAGTTCTTGGATTGCCATTGTATATCCCTTTATTGCTTGTGTATTGCTATTATATTGCCCCCGTATATCCAATTTTTTCAATTCTGTGTTGGAATAAAATTATAGTGGGATTATGGAGTTTTCGTATTGCCATTGTATAGCCCTTTATTGCTTGTGTATTGCTATTGTATTGCACCCGTATATCCTTTTTTCAAGTCTGTGTTGGAATAAATTTATAGGGGAGTATGGAGTTTGTGTATTGCCATTGTATAGCCTTGTATTGCTTGTGTATTGCTACTGTATTGCTCCCGTATATCCTTTTTTCAAGTCTGTGTTGGAATAAATTTATAGGGGGGAGGGAGTATGGAGTTTGAGTATTGCCATTGTATAGCCCTTTATTGCTATACGAGAGCAATACAATAGCAATACCTAAGCAATAAAGGGCTATATAATGGCAATACAAAAACTCCATAATCCCACTATAATTTTATTCCAACACAGACTTAAAAAAATTGGATATACGGGGGCAATATAATAGCAATACACAATCAATAAAAGGATATACAATGGCAATACAAAAACTCCATACTCCCCCATTAATTTCATTCCAACAGATACTTGAAAAAAAAAACAAAAAGGTTATACGCGAGCAATATAGTTGCTCTCTTCAATGTATAATATAAATAAAAGTATTTTTCCATTGCATACGCTTGCGAATATATAAAAACAACAGATTGAAGACTGAAATTTCTCAAGCAAATTGAACTCAATTTCATTCCATGAGGACTAAATAATTACATGGTTTGTTTGATACACAAATAGTTCCTCAATTACATGTTTTTTTCCCTAATAACTACAGTACACTTCCTGCAACTGAATGGAATGTTGTCCCACGCCAAATTGATGAAGGTTCTCAATGACAACAATCTTCTAGAAGCTAAAGATCAAGGTCCAACTGTCATGAAAAAAGGTCAATTATCTCAAGACTTAAAGTTAGGGTTTCAAATCACACGAGACCAGGCTTGTGGGATATGGGCCGTGACATGATCTCATACTCTACCAATTGTTGCTTCACCTTCTCAAATTCATCCATCATCTTCCTCTACAACAGAAACAAAATAAAGCAATGTCAATATGCACATATATAAATATGTATATACAGAGTAATACAAAAGACAAATTGGTATTAATGAGGTACATTTTTGATCTGCTCTATCGAAACCATCACTTTCCTTTTATTGCTATATATGTAGATGCACAAATGCACAAATAAGCCCAATTTAAAATCTCCTACTTACGTATCAAGAAAAGACAAACTTAAACTCAAAGCAGACTAAGTTTCTTATAAAAATAGAGTTCATTGTTTTTCGTCTCAATTTCATTTGCAACTTATAACTCACATGGTATCCAAAATTTCAAGCAGTGCATGACAACTCAATCAAGTTAAATCCAGAACAATGAGAAAACAACAATATTGATCAATGAAAGAATTATGAAAGAGGCTGATCATTGATCAACAATATTAACTCCACAACATAGACACCACAAAGGTATGCAGTACAATTTACTTTCATTCAATTTCTACACAAAAATAATCTTTTAGATTGATATAGCCATTCATTGCAAACTGAAATTTCACAGCCATGAGAATAATGCCAAGAGGAAGAGTATCATATCACCTCAGAATTGGAAAACATCTAATGGACAAGGAAAAGCAAACCTACTAACCACAAGACGAAAGACCTTACTGCTCAAGCTTGATCAGCGCACATCTACATGGACATTAACCCCCGTATGATCATATTGCTTATTTTTTTTTCTATTCTCGGCATTGGCTTTGCACCATTTATGTTTTAACAGTATACATGAATTGTTCCAATGAAAAACTTCAAACCGTAGGACCTTTAGTAGTAAATTATGACTTAATAAAAAATAGCCATTGGAGTTGGATCTAGGGAGCTGAAAGCATCACATGGCTCAAAGAAACCAAATCAGGGGACTACGTACAATAGAGGCAGTAGTGCTAGCTAGTACTGCAGGCCAGGGTAGAGCAGGGCATGGCAAGGGACATTTGGATGCAAATGCTAGAGATATAGACCCTTTCTTTTAGGTAAATGAGAGAGAGGAAGCAGCAACAGCAAACCCTCTCTATGTTTCTTTTGTTTGCTCACATACTTTTTTGCCATAACATGAACTTTATTTCTCAATTTCACAATGACACAAAACAATGTAGTATTAACTTGTTCACATCACAAGTTAAATGGCAACTTCCAAACGAAAGGAACTCAAGACATGACACAAAAGTGGAAAAATAAGAAAATAAATCTAATAGAATTCCAAATATCAAATGACACAACCAAGTATCCATTCACTATAAACTGACATAATATGGCACTTGTGTAAGTCCTCATGTAAAAACAGGGACATTTCTCAAGCATTGTTAAAAGGTAATCAAACTAATGTCAACGGTGATCTAACAAAACCATTATGCACTGTAAAGTCATCTTCGTAAATAAATTATAATAAAACTCACATGTTCTTCCTTCCATTTAGATGGGTTGATTGGGTCCTCCTAGAAGTTCACCTTTAAGTATATACCATGAGAATTGTCCCAATTGGTTTGTATCTCAAAGAAAACCATAGTGCACTCATTAAGGTGATTCATCGAACACCTGCAGGCCAGCTTTTTCATGCACTCGTCAACTCAGCCTAACCAAACAAATAGAACCATATATTCAGAACAAGCAAATAAGCATGATAAATAAAACGATGTACCAAAATTTTGGATTTCGAGCAATTTTCTAGACCACTATATGAAATTGAAACAAGCAGAAGAAAACCCAAATAACAGATGGGTATTATTAATTTGAGAAGGTGAAGAAAACCCAAATAACATATGGGAGGACAGGAATATTAATTTGAACAAACAAAATAATTAACCGTAATAATACTAAAACATATTAGTTTTGGTTTTTTTTATATAAATATACAATTTCACTACTGTCTGCACAACTGAGAGATTATGTTCCAAACCAAAGGGGCATCAACAAGACTATATCTGATTGCTCTAAAATAAAAAGAAAAAAAAAATTATATTGCAGACCAAAGGGGTAGCAACATGGATATATCTGATTGCTCCAAAAAACAAAATTAGTTAAGGGTTAAAGTTTCAATCAATATTTGCGGAGTTGATTATCCTTCCCCATACCCAAATGGACAGCAACAAAGTAAAATGAAAACAAGCTGCAGCATCCATCAACCTCTTATTGTTATTGTTGCCTAAATTAACATCTCTCTTACTCATCATCCAGCACATTTACATGTGGATAATGGTTAAAAAAAATTAGGGCAATGCCTGCCTTCAAGCACTTCAATAATTTCGTAGCATTTTTAGATCAAAACGTTATACATATAGATAGTAGCAAACAATTTCAAGTGGATAATGGTAACAAGATTTTGAAGCAAATATACCTCTTAACCAAAAAGCAACAGTTTTAGCTATTCATACCTCTTGACAGAATGTAGCCTCTTAAGCAAGTATTTCAAACTGAAACCTGAGGCAAAACATAAAACAAACTCTGTTAGACACCATAAAATTTCAAAAAACAGCAACAATAGTACAGAACAATTAATTTTCCTAATCTTTGCCAATACCATGGCATGCTGCTAACCAAATCCCTAAGAAGACCCATCAGTTTCTCATAATCCTTGAGACTCAAAATTAATCAATAACTTCTCCAAGAATATTACTTAACAAACATAATTTTCTAAAATTGCAGAAACTAGCAAAGAAAGAGGTGAGAGACTCAGAATTTATATAGATTTGGGCTTTGAAGATGAAGCCCAGAGATTGAGTGTGGATTGCGATTTTGGGGGGAGGGGTGGGGTGGGTTTTACTATCTCTGAGAGAAAACCAGATTATACAGAGAGGCTTTGAGTTGGAGGACTCACACCGTCGTGGAGATCGACGATGGAGGTCGCGGGTCACGACTGTGGCTTGTCTGTGGAGCTCGTGAGTCGGATGGCGACGTTGGCCTCTCTGTGGAGGTCAACGACGGAGGGCTTGAGTCGAAGGAAGACTAGAGACAGAAGATGTTTAGTGAGAGAGCAAAGACTTAGAAGAAAAAACAAGTGATAGAGGGGCGATACATTCTCAATTGAGAGTTTTAAGAGGGGCATTTGTGATTAGGTTTCAAAATGAGGATATTATTGAGAAAATTAGGTGCGCCGGGGGCAAAGCCGCCTATTTCCCTTTTTTTAATATATTCTTGTTTCCATTCTTGCTTCCCTCAATGCCAACTTTTCTCGAAATTCAACTTGCTCAATTATTCAAGGGGATGTCCTCCCAATTGACTCTCCAGCTCTTTCCTCCAAGTAAAAAAAATTGACCAACCAGAAGGTGTGTCATGAGTCACCAAGACACAGTGATTTCTTTTCTTGGGTCTCCTCCTCTCTCCACCACCAAAGCATATGCTCGGTACTTTGGAATAAACCTAAACCTCACACAACAACCGACAGTGACACGAGCATGCTTTTTTTTAAAAAATTATTATTTTTAATAATTTATTTTTGTGTTTACTAATCCTGTGGTTCTTCTTGGTTGCTTCCACTATCAGTTATAATAATTAAATATTAATTAAGAAACAGAGATCAGTGGTACAAAGGAAGGTACCTTCTCATCAGCTCTGAGGCTGGTTTTATCAAGCACCTTGCCCTTCGGTTTAATCAATGAATTAATCTCATTATTTATGGAATATAATTGACTTCTCAGCAAAAAATAATCAGGATTTAATATGGACACGAAAATCTAGTGAAGGTTCAGTCATCTTGTTTTCTATAACCAAACCCAAGACACAGGTGTGTGAGGAGGACAGCTCGGAGGCTCACGGGCACTCTAGTTTTGACCTGAAATCTGGAGAGCACTGTTTATCACCATCAAAATCTTTATTTGTCACAAGTTATTTGTTACACAATGAATCAAAACAGTACGAATAATCTATATTGATAATCTAATAACATAATATGTACGAAAATAAATAATATAAAACTTATGAAACCTAACTAAAGTCATAACGCTTCAATTATGTTAATCAGTCGTAATCAAACTTATATATGTTAATATCTTGCCGGAGAAACAAATCTTTTCAAAGTCATTAGTCAAAAAGACTGGAACTTTCCTAGTAGTTACATTCAAACAAAGTACATGCAAAATTGATTTTCACTGCACCATTCTTGACCTTTCTGTGCTCACAGTACACACAGCAGTAAAAAACTTCCATTTCCAGAAGACTATGCCGTTTTGGAACTTGTAGAGAGACCATACTAAATAAATACGTGTTATCGTATATTAAAAGGAATCGAACTCGAGTGTAAGGGGACATAAGCTGACACCGAACACACGTTTAAGAAGCTAATTATATTGTTGATGCACATTTTGTAGTAGCAAATAAGCACTTGATTGAAATAGGTTTTATGATGCAAATGTAAAGCACTCAGAAAGTGCATATAGATATTTCAACAACCACCTGCCCTCTTATTTAAAACCAAAATCCTCGGTTTTCCCTTTGTAACTTCCTGGAAGCTTCGTCGTTCAAAGTTCGATGAGTCTCGCACTGAAATGCTTTACCCTTTGGCTCAAGTTTCCCCAGTACTTTATTCCTTCAAAAGGCATGATTTCCTAATCCATGGTCAAGGTCTGTCCAAAGTTAGTCATAGTCATGGCAAAAGACATATCCATGGGATTCCAATTTGACATAAATCCCACAAGAAACATCTGAATTGATATTTGTTGTGAGCCATTATTTTAGGGTATGGAATTGCCGTGTTAGATTTGAACTCTTAGTTTCAAGAATCCTAATCAATTTCCACATAACCATATGAATTATATTGAACATATAATTTGCAATAGTTTTTTATTTATATTTATATAAATAAATAAAAGATGACGATAGCATATTGGGATGAAGAAAGGAACGGATGAGATATTTACAAAAATTATTGACTTTCTTAATAATAAAAAACTAGCACTGTAAATTTTTTATATATTTGGGTATACCACGTGGTTGTTGTACTATCCAAAACACATATGATATGTGGAAATATTCTTCAATTACTGCATTTCTTTTTGGATTCATACTATTATACCCAATATAGAGAGGCCCAAATTATAAATAATAAAACAAATCCTACATGAAATGGACTTCAGAAACACACCCAAAGCCTATTTACAACATAATAAAGAGACTTCAAACTTTCTATAAATTACAAAATTGCCATCAATTTCTTAAAACAAACAAGCCCAATCCCAAAACATCATATAAAAAAAACCCAATACACTAAATAGGGCATCAAAGTAATTTAATAATAAAAATTAAATTAAATAAGTCTAACTATCATTTTTTTGATTTTTTGTAGGTTTGTATATAGAAATTAAATAGTATAGGGTTTATCTATATCACTAATGCTAAGAATGAGTATAAAATTAAATATCTCTTGCTTTTTATGATATGTGATTGGATGCATTGGAAATACTCCACATGTTGTATGTCTATTGGATGGTAAACCAGACACTTGGTGTACCCGAAACACCCAAAAATTACTCATTGTAAATGACCCTCTAGTGTAGTGCTTTGGAGCAATTGCTCATCGAGAAAAGGTCCTCGGTTCGAGTCCTAACACTCTTGTAGTGTGTACGAGTATAGTATATTATCTTCCATCTCAATAGGAAAGGTCCTCAAAAAAATAGCCCCTATGATTTTATTAATTTATTTCAAATTACATAGATTGTGAATTATTATTTTATCCTTATTTAATGAAACGTCTTTTATTTTAGTATTTTCGTTAACCAGTTATAATTCGTGGAATTTTGAATGTTTCACTTTCAAGTTTTCTGGCTTTACTTTAGGTACATCTATATATATAAAGCAAAAGATAAAGAATTGTGAAACATTCAAAATACCAAAAAATGCCCTTAGTTAATGCAAACATTAAGAATTGAAATTATTAATTAATTGAGGATAATATGGTAAATTCACACTTTTTCATATTTAAAAAATTAAAATTAAAAGAAAAATCAGATAATGGATCCTATTTCTATAGAACATAACTATCAATATCTTTTTTAAATCTAAAATATTTAATTAAACAAAAAAAAGCCTCTAGCAGGCGCTGAAGCTCGTGCAGAGAGGTTAGTAAAAGATAAGGCATGAAATTGTGTTTGATCTTGTTACACCAAAAAAAAAAAAATTGTGTTGGATCTACGATCAATGAGAAGAGAACAAGTTATTCGGCGTCCCAGATTGACCCGTATTCCGGATTATTGCTCAAATCAAATGGACCGCAGCTTGTAATTTGGATCGTTGGGTGCCAACGGAAAATCTTACATTAAAAGCCAACGAAGTACATCAACCCCGCACGAATTGAACATGTAGCCAATAGGAACCAAGAAGAGCGAAAGTCCTCCAATAGAATTCAGCCACGTCACCAAACCTCCAGCTGTTGCTTTCGACCACGTCAAAGCCAAGCATTGCGTCGTTAATTTAATCACCCTGGGATGCTTCGCAGAACATTAGCCTAATTCTGATCCTGATTAACTACCCATTGATCTCTTATAATAAAGGCCTGAGAGAGAGCGAGGAGAGGGGGAGAGAGAGAGTGAGTGTGTGTGGAAAGCAGAAAGCGTAGTGGTAGTGGGAGAGGCACGGCAGCCGATGCTTTTGATCTGAAGCTTTGGGTCGTCTTTCCCATTTTCTCTCTTAAAGGCTAGCGTTTCATTTTCCTGAGAAACAAACAGCAAATCCTGACTGAGGTACGAACTGGACCCCTGTGGAAAAAAAACTAGGTTAATTTGAAGAGTCAAAGCCCTAAACAGTCCAATTCGTTGTATTTTTCTCGACTGTTATATTTTTGTTCATTGCAATTGAATTTTTCCAATCCGCTTGGAGTTTCCGTTTTCTAAAGATTCGATTCTCAGTATTGAGGGTTTATTGGCAAAACAATTGCTTTGGATTAGTTGATCTGAAAAAAGATTGAAAAGAATTGTTTGTCTCTTTGTTGATTGTGGTAGATCTAAATGGGGAAGGGAGGGCAAGATTTCGGTAAACAGAAAGAGGACAAAAACCCTAGGCCGTCCGACGGTGATGTCTTCCCTGCGTGGGCAAAAGAGATTCAGGAGTGCGAGAAGCACTTTGGCGTGGACAGGAAATTAGGGTTGAGTTCCGCAGACGTCGAGAAGCGGCGCGAGAAGTATGGATGGAATGAGTTGGAGAAGCACGAGGGCCAGTCGATTTGGAGTCTGGTTCTGGAGCAGTTCAACGACACTCTGGTTCGAATTCTGCTCGCTGCGGCCGTCATTTCCTTTGTTCTGGCTTGGCTGGACGGGGAAGAAGGCGGCGAGAAGGAGATCACGGCGTTTGTGGAGCCGTTGGTGATCTTCTTGATCCTGATTGTGAACGCCATAGTTGGGGTTTGGCAGGAGAGCAATGCCGAGAAGGCGTTGGAGGCGCTGAAAGAGATTCAGTCCGAGCATGCGTCTGTGATTCGAAATGGGAGTAAGGTTCCCAGTTTGGCGGCCAAGGAGCTCGTCCCTGGCGACATTGTGGAGCTTAAAGTTGGGGATAAGGTGCCTGCTGATATGCGTGTTGTGGAATTGATTAGCTCGACTTTGAGGGTCGAGCAGGGTTCATTGACTGGAGAGAGTGAGGCGGTGAATAAGACTAACAAGCCGGTTTCTGAGGACGCAGATATTCAAGGGAAGAAAAGTATGGTTTTTGCGGGGACAACTATTGTGAATGGGCATTGCATTTGCTTGGTTGCGCAGACAGGGATGTCGACTGAGATTGGGAAGGTTCATTCGCAAATCCATGCTGCCTCGCAGAGCGAGGAAGATACACCATTGAAGAAGAAGCTCAATGAGTTTGGAGAGATGCTTACGATGATAATTGGAGTGATTTGTGCATTAGTGTGGCTCATCAATGTCAAGTACTTCCTCACTTGGGAATATGTCAATGGCTGGCCGGCGAATTTCAAGTTTTCGTTTGAAAAGTGCACATATTACTTTGAGATTGCAGTTGCATTGGCTGTGGCTGCCATTCCTGAAGGCTTGCCCGCAGTCATCACAACCTGCTTGGCGCTTGGTACCCGCAAAATGGCTCAGAAGAATGCCTTGGTTCGAAAGTTGCCGAGTGTTGAAACTCTGGGTTGTACGACTGTGATTTGTTCTGATAAAACGGGGACCTTGACTACAAACCAGATGGCAGTGGCAAAACTTGTGGCTTTGGGTCCTACACCTACTATACTACGCAAATTTAAGGTGGATGGGACTACATACAATCCATTCGATGGTAAAATTCATGACTGGCCAACTGGTCGTATGGATGCTAATCTTCAAATGATTGCAAAGATAGCTGCTGTTTGCAATGATGCTGGCGTTACTCATGCAGAACAGAAGTATGTTGCTCATGGAATGCCTACTGAGGCAGCTTTAAAGGTTAGATTAGACCCTTATGCTGTAGGTTTATTCTTTTGACTTTTATAGGTTTTTCATATTTTGAAATTGATCAATTACCTGATTGAACATTATATATAGTATTTCCTTGCTTGAGTCTGTCCTTTTGCCATTTCAGGTTTTAGTTGAGAAGATGGGCCTTCCTGAAGGGTCTGTGGGTGCAGAATCAAGTGAAAGCGAATTGCTACGTAAGTCACACTCCAGACATGAAATGCTTCTTTTCTCTATTTTGTTATAATTTTGAACCTGTAAATTTACATTCTCTGGTATGGTTATATCTCTTCTCAAGGTTGTTGCCAGAAGTGGAATGAATTTGAAAGCCGAGTTGCAACCCTTGAGTTTGATCGTGATAGGAAATCCATGGGTGTCATTGCCAACTCCCGTTCACAGAAAAAGTCATTGCTAGTGAAGGTTTGCAATCGTAGTTCAATTTTAATAATAACTTTATGAACTTGTTATATTCATATATTCTGATATGCAAAGGTGTGTCGTGCTAATTTTCAAATTTCAATTACAAACTGGGAATCTTTGTAGTGTCCTTTTGTGAAGTATGTTTAAAGGGTGCATGGCAGGATTCATGGGGACAGCGTGAGATGTTGAGGAATATATGTGAAATATTGTTAAGGATTTTTTATTTTCCTTCAGAGAATGGTAGGGGGAAAATTATGTTATGTTGTCCTGATTTTACTTTTTCACTAAAGTAGCTCTTGTGAGACTTGGTGATGCATGAGCATCTATTAGACTTTCCTAATCTAAGTGGGCATCAGCCAATAAGGCTAAGTTTTAGTTATATTAAATTGATAGGTTATTTTATTACTTGTTTTCCTATTCTTATTAGGATTTGGTTTAATTTCCTGTTTAGGTTTTTAATTTCCTATGTCAATTAGGTTTTCTATATTATAGTATAAATAGGCTATTAAGAGACTATTGTATTTAGTTTTGTTGATGAATATAATTTCCGACTTTAGTCTATAGAGTTTCTATTGGGATTTTGCCCTAGAACTCAATTATCTGCCTTATCTATCTATTCTCTGTATTTTGGGTATGTTTGGGTCACTGGACAGCAGCTTATAGCCACTGCCCTGCATCACTTGGCAAGCGGTGTATGTCTCAAGGGGCAAGGCTCTCTGTTTGGAAGTATCCGAATACCTTTGATCCCTGTTTGGAACTGACTTTTGTAGTTGTATTTGCCTTTTTAGAATAAACTAGAATCACCCCTTCAATCAAGTTTAATGTCTGCAATTAATTTGAAACTTCACATTTCAGTTAGAAATAAAATGCATGATGGATAGAAGGGCCTTGTCTGTTTTTCAATCTGTGTTTCCTTACTTTTCTGCAACATTATGCTGCTTGTTTCATTGTTGGAAACTGAAAAGATAAGTTGAGCATTAGCAATTGCATTGCCCAGACATACTTCCTTGCTCTTTCTCCATGTAAAAATATATATCTTAAGGAAATGTTGCGGACTTTTAAAATGAGGTGCTGCATTATTGCAGGGTGCTGTAGAAAATGTGTTGGAGAGAAGCACTAAGGTTCAGTTGCTTGACGGTACTGTTGTACCACTGGATGAAAACTCAAGGAACACTATTGTAAAAGCTCTTAATGAGATGTCAACTAGTGCATTACGCTGTCTGGGTTTTGCTTATAAAGATGATCTCGCCGATTTTGAATCCTATGACGGTGATGAAGATCATCCAGCTCATAGACTTTTACTTGATCCATCCAATTATTCATCAATTGAGAGCAACCTTGTTTTTGTTGGCCTGGTTGGACTGAGGGTGAGTTGTAATATGGCCTCTCTGCATCTTTTTACCAATTCATTTCATCATATTATCATTTTTTGATCTAACTCGATTGTTGTATAAATTTGTGAAGGATCCCCCAAGAGAGGAGGTTTTCGATGCGATTGAAGACTGCCGAGCAGCTGGAATCCGTGTTATGGTAATTACTGGAGATAACCAGAACACAGCAGAAGCAATATGCCATGAAATAGGCGTGTTTGGTGATGGTGAAGACATTAAGCCAAGAAGCATTACAGGAAGAGAGTTTATGTGTCTGCCTGATCAGAAAGCCTATCTGAAACAAAGTGGGGGACTTTTGTTTTCAAGGGCCGAACCAAAGCACAAACAAGAGATTGTTAGGCTGCTCAAAGAGGATGGTGAGGTGGTTGCCATGACTGGTGATGGAGTGAATGATGCACCTGCCTTGAAACTTGCTGATATTGGGATTGCAATGGGCATTTCTGGAACTGAGGTAATTTATTTAGTTGTTTTTTCTGTTAGGAGGCACTTAATTACATATCAAAACCACTAGGAGAGGTAACTTAATATATTAACAGGGTAAGTGCATGAATTAAATCTTCAATTTACAGTGAGTTTAGTAATTACATGCATCAAAGCAAATTGATAAGTGGCATATAGTATTTTCTTGTTTGGGATTTCATTTTTAGAGATGTAAATGGAATGCTATGTGAAACAGCACCCCTGTTACCAACATATGAGTATTAGGGCTAAGGATAAGGAACCATAGATATATTGTTAATGATGTCTTTTAAATGTTAATTGCTCATTAATTTTTTTAGCTTAATTAACTAACTCTTTATTTCCTTCTAGACAGTCTCACCACTTTCATACCATAAACTTTCCAATCTCTTCTCCTTGACAGGTTGCAAAGGAAGCTTCCGACATGGTTCTGGCGGATGATAATTTTAGCACAATTGTTGCTGCTGTTGGTGAAGGCAGATCTATCTACAACAATATGAAAGCTTTTATCAGGTTCGTTTGTTATCTGTGTTTTTTTTGGCGTTTAGAGAGATGTGACTAAAACAATGGTTTTTCTTTTCGTCTGAAAATTTGTCCAGCGTTTTTTCTACTGCCACACATATAAAATGCTCCTGAATGATAATATAAAAAGGTTTTGATAAAAAGACAAAACCATGGTATAATAAACAAATGAATAAGAAAGAAATTCATATTGCATGGTGGTGTCACTGATGATTTCCAGTTGTCTATACCCTGCCTGGTGAAGTGACCACAGATCTTGATACTTTATAATATTGACATTTAACCCTGGAAATTTTGTTAATTCACTTAGGTTTCCTCTTTGTTAGATGCCTGGACGTGTATGTTTCCCTGATTTCAAGTTTTAAACCCTGTTTCAGGTACATGATCTCATCGAACATTGGTGAGGTTGCCTCCATATTCTTAACAGCAGCATTAGGCATTCCCGAAGGCCTCATACCTGTCCAGCTTTTGTGGGTGAATCTTGTTACTGATGGACCGCCTGCAACAGCATTAGGATTTAATCCTCCAGACAAAGACATAATGAAGAAGCCCCCACGTAGAAGTGATGATTCACTTATCAGCGCTTGGATATTATTCCGCTATTTGGTAACTTTTCATTTTCTTCTTTCTTCCATTTTGTTGCATTTTGATGTCACTGTTTGAATGACTTCACCTGAGAACATTCTCTCTAATCTTCTCTCTTGAATCTTTGGCTGGATAGGTAATTGGGATGTATGTTGGTGTGGCAACTGTTGGCGTATTCATTATTTGGTATACACATGGTTCCTTCTTGGGTATTGACCTCAGTGGGGATGGCCATTCTCTTGTGACTTACTCCCAACTTGCCAACTGGGGACAGTGCTCATCTTGGACGAACTTTACTGCTTCTCCCTTCACAGCTGGAACTCAGGTTATCTCCTTCGAGAATGACCCCTGTGATTATTTCCATAGTGGAAAAGTGAAAGCTATGACACTCTCCCTCTCCGTGTTGGTTGCCATCGAAATGTTTAACTCCCTCAATGCCCTTTCGGAGGACGGAAGCCTGTTGTCGATGCCCCCATGGGTGAACCCCTGGCTCCTTGTGGCCATGTCTGTTTCATTCGGCCTGCACTTCTTGATCCTCTACGTGCCATTCTTAGCTCAAGTATTCGGCATTGTGCCCTTGAGCTTGAATGAGTGGCTCTTGGTTTTGGCTGTTGCATTACCGGTGATTCTCCTCGATGAGATCCTCAAGTTGGTCGGGAGATGGACCAGCAGGTCTCAAGTAACCAAGAGGAGAGAAAAGCCCAAGACAGAGTGAGACAAGTTCCAAATTTTACAATAGAGATTGTTGGTATTCCGTGGAAATGGGGGTCTCTCTGACACAGCAAGTTTCTTTCAGGGGGGTCTCATCTGGACCCTCTTCCCGTTTTATTTAGGGATGGTCTGGCTGTTGAAGAACAATTGGTCACAACAATATTTTGATTTGCCCGTACCCTCATCTAAATAATTCTTTTCTAGGTTTTTTCTTTTGGTAAAAACTGGTTAACTTTTACCCCATTTTATTAGAGAATGCAATAGAAGAATTATGCAAGTTATCATCTTTTGACCATGTCACTTTCCAACTTGGAATTTTTTTCCCCCTTGTCGTCAAGAAAAGGATGAAGACGCGCAAGTATCAAACTCTGATTCCTAAGAAAGCAAATGACACGACGGTAGTGTGATCAATATTCCTACACACCCATGTTGATAAAACAAAAAGCTTGCTTTCTTCTATTGGGTATGTATATATTTTCTTGCCTACAATAAAAGACACCTATATTATATGTATCAGCAGATAGAAGGGGCATCTTTGACACACAAGCTTCTGGAAAGATTGTAGATTATTTTGATAGAAAAAGAGATTATCCAAGGGATAGGGATCGTCAGAAACCCAAAAACGAGAAGTCATGGAGGGAGATTTTCTTAATGTACAATTAATTTCGTCGAAGATGTTGAACCATTAAGTCACGGTTAGAGTTCGACTGTCGTCCTCATCATTTTCAAGTATGTATATTAATTTAACTCAAATGGTCAATAACCCGAAGTTTACTTTTTCCCATTTCTATATTTCTTGCCTAACAACCAACCATACCACACAGTCAGTCCACAGTAGATGAACACCCATTTATCCCACACAGCCAGTCTAGAGCAGATGTAACACCCTCACCTAACATAAGCAGACAAGATATGTTACATGCAGAGAGAGAGAGATATAACAAGTAATTAGCCAGGAAAGTTGCACAAAATACATCTTGTCATGCGTAGAAATGGGGTTTTCGTGAAGAAATGAAGGCGTGTATACAAAATAGATTATAATTAGGAAAAGGCACTCTTCCATGACAAACCAACCCTATAAAATAAACTAATAGAGAATTAAAATGCCACGCATTTTGGTCCAATTACCATTAAGTTTGAGTTTCGCTGCAACCAACCAGGACTCTGATGTATATTGCATTGCATGTACAATCTCCTATTTTGAAAACTTTTTCCTTTGGATGTTTCCATCACATGAACTGTCCCTTTTCAACTTTTTAATTCAAGTGAGCAAAAAGAAACCTACGTTGTCCAATAAAATGAGTTTGGTGATGGCCAGAAGAAACAAAGAAGATAATTTATAAGGTTTTCTTTCGATTTGGACAACCCAGCAATTTTGTCGAGCACTGGTGGAGAAAATTTTGTATGTTCTAGGTCTACCAGCTGACTAGATCATAGGGTGACTATAATTAAAACCACCACGTAACAATACACTGAAAACTCTCTTTTACATAACAAAAATGTTTTATTTATTTATTTATTTTATAACGATTGACTGAAATCCAATTTCTAAAAAAGCATTTATATAGTGCCTCCTTGAGAAACATTTGCACAATGAGTATGCGTGCACTTGAGTTTCAATCAAAACCTTTCATGTGCTTCAAACAAAAGTGTTACTAATAAAAACAATACTATGCAAAAATATTTCATACAAAGAAGCGCTTTCAAACAGACCCTTAATAATGATGCTATCGTATGCAACTCTTCAGTTGCCATGAAAATCCCAAATTCCGTAGTTACATCACACACACACATATATATATTTTAATTTAGCTTGGTTGATAGTTTTGAAGCATTTAGTATAGTGAATACTTGAAAACTCAATTTTAATGTCCGAATGTTCATTTTCATCATTATCTATCCATCAAAATCTAGTTTTATTTATGAGGTTTAAGAAAGTAAATAAAATCTTGGGGTGGTAGTTGGCATTTTAGCACCAAAACTATAGAAATGCATTAGTTACATATAGTTCCAAAAGCCCCCTTGGACTTGGTAACTTAGTGTAGAGCTAGAAAGAAAGCTGTATAAAGCACAACTCTCCTCTCTCTCCTCTTCTCTTCTGACCAACTAAAGCAAGCATTGACGCAATCAACGGTTGGACACTTAAATCCACCAAACACAATGACCATCGAAATGCCACCACCTATAAATCTTTGCTCTCAAATTGTTCTCTAACTAGTTAGCAAGCCCACCCAAAAATGGAGCTCAAGGAGTTTAGCCCTAGAATCCGCCGTGGCATAAACCCTACACTTGGGGAGCTTCTCAAGTGTGTTGAAGATGCACAAAGCCCTGATCATGATCATCATATTCTTGAGTTAGGCTTTCCTTGCAGCTCTGTCCCTCGCTCCTCCTACCCTTTTGTCCTCTCCTTCACCAATCTTACATATAGCGTCAAAGTCGGACGCAAAGTGAACTTAATACCCTCGTGTTTCGGTGCTAAATCCACTACGGCAGAGGTCAAATTGGGAAGCAGCAACGCCAACGCCAACACCAAAGTTTTACTAAATGGCATCTCCGGGGAGGCTAGGGAAGGCGAGCTCATGGCGGTTCTCGGGGCAAGTGGGTCCGGAAAATCAACGCTGATCGATGCTTTAGCGGATCGAATCTCCAAGGACAGTTTGAAAGGCTCGATCACATTAAACGGAGAGGCCTTAGACTCAAGGCTCTTGAAAGTGATATCAGCTTATGTCATGCAAGACGATCTTTTGTTCCCAATGCTTACAGTTGAAGAGACTCTTATGTTCTCAGCTGAATTTAGGCTTCCTCGCAGCTTATCAAAGTCCAAGAAGAAAGCTAGGGTTCAGGCTCTGATCGACCAACTAGGCCTTCGAAACGCTGCCACTACTGTGATCGGCGATGAGGGCCACAGAGGCGTCTCTGGAGGCGAAAGAAGGAGAGTTTCTATTGGAATTGACATAATTCACGACCCCATTGTTCTGTTTCTTGATGAACCAACTTCAGGGCTTGACTCGACGAGTGCTTTCATGGTGGTGAAGGTTTTGCAGAGAATAGCTCAGAGTGGGAGCATTGTGGTCATGTCCATTCACCAACCCAGTTATAGGATTTTGAGCTTGTTGGATCGTTTAATATTTCTTTCTCATGGACAGACTGTGTATGGTGGCTCGCCGGCGAATCTTCCGGTGTTTTTCGGGGAGTTTGGACATCCGATTCCCGAAAGTGAGAACCGAACTGAGTTTGCTCTCGACCTCATTCGAGAATTGGAGGAAACCCCAGGTCACTATTTCAACTTTGCTAATTTTGTTCACTAAATAACATGATAACACACACATGAGTAGTATTTTATCTAGTCGAAATAATTAATGTTTAGAATGGGCATAGATTGAATTACCCATAGATTGCTTTTTTCCATTAGTATATTTCTTGCCTACAAAAACAAACCATGGCATAAGTTAGTCCACAGTTGATATGAACTCCCATTATCCCATACAACCAACCTATAGCAGCAGGAGAATACTTCCCTATCCTCGTTTCATTGTCTCGATAAGTATTCTCTCTTCCTCTGATAAGTGACATGAAGAGATATAACACCCTTGCCTATTGCCGGGGGATATGTGGAGATATATTTTGTTACTAATTATAAAAAGAAAAGGTGAGTTAAACAAACACTAATTAGCTAGAAAAGTTGCACAAAATACATCATGCCATTTTGAAGAATGGGGTTTTCGTGAAGAAATGGAAGCGTGTAGAAAATAGATTATAGGAGACACAGGTCACCATCACTCTTCCATGGCAATCCAACACTTAAACTAATTAGAGAATTAAAATGCCACGCATTTTGGTCTAATTGTTATTGACTTTGAATTTTGCTGCAACCAATTAGGACTATGAGTCTTTAATTTATGATGCATTAAGAAAAGTTTCTAATTGAATTAAGAAAAGTTTAACATATAAAGAAACCTAAGTTATCCAATAAAATGACTTTGGTGATGACCAGAAGAAACCTACCAAATTTTGCTAATTGAATACGTGGACCAATCGTATTTTGTCGACTAGAAATAAACAATGTATAAAATGGACATAAATTTGAATCAAACTAAACACTGTGACATGTGACATGATCATTTGTACATAAATTTAGTGATGAAATGGTGCTCATCACTATTTTTAAAATTGGATGTTTCAACAGGCGGAACAAAGAGCTTGGTGGAATTCAACAAGTCCTGGCAGCTCAACAAAAATCAACAAAGACAAAAGGCAGATCCAAACAGCTTGATCAACTCTATCACCAGGCCAAAGCTTTCCCTCAAGGATGCAATAAGTGCAAGCATTTCAAGAGGCAAACTAGTCTCCGGTGCACCAAATGACCCAAGCCTCTCCTCCTCAGTCCCCACATTCGCCAACCCATGTTGGATTGAAATAGCAGTCATCTCCAAACGCTCCCTCACAAACTCAAGACGAATGCCGGAGCTCTTCGGCATTCGCCTAGGTGCAGTCCTCGTGACCGGGCTTATTTTAGCCACTATGTTTTGGAAGCTTGACAACTCTCCAAAAGGTGTCCAAGAGCGGTTGGGCTTTTTCGCCTTCGCCATGTCCACCACGTTCTACACGTGTGCCGAGGCCATCCCAATCTTCCTCCAAGAACGCTACATTTTCATGAGAGAAACCGCCTACAACGCTTATCGCCGATCCTCTTACGTTCTTGCTCACTCTCTAATCTCCATTCCCTCCCTACTCTTCCTCTCCTTAGCCTTTGCCGCCACGACCTTTTGGGCCGTGGGCTTGGCTGGCGGTGTTCATGGCTTCCTCTTCTTTTTCTTCACAATTTGCTCAGCGTTTTGGGCCGGGAGTTCTTTCGTCACATTCCTTTCGGGCATTGTGACCCATGTCATGTTGGGCTACACAGTTGTGGTGGCCATTTTGGCCTACTTCCTTCTCTTTAGCGGGTTCTTCATAAGTAGAGATAGAATCCCACTCTATTGGATTTGGTTCCACTACATTTCCCTAGTGAAGTACCCATATGAAGGTGTCTTGCAAAATGAGTTTGATGACCCCACCAAGTGCTTTGTGAGAGGGACCCAGATGTTTGACAGCACACCACTAGGAACCGTCCCCGTGGCAATGAAGTTGGAGCTGCTCAAGAGCATGAGCGCCACTTTGGGCGTCAACATCACCGGCTCCACGTGCGTGACCACGGGAGCAGATATACTGAAGCAGCAGGGGATAACTGATCTCAGTAAATGGAGTTGCTTGTGGATCACCGTTGCCTGGGGGTTCTTCTTTAGGTTTCTGTTTTATCTTACTTTGTTGTTGGGCAGCAAGAACAAGAGGAGGTAGTAATTTGTGAGGTGAGGGGTTTCACAGTCATGTAATCTGTCTGATTATTATTTGCTTTATTAAATTTTCAGTGTATAATTGTAAGTTATTACCATGTAGTTTTGTAATTCATGCAACACATTGCTTATAAGAGATTTTCACTTCCGACGTCTTGGACCACGATTAATTAGAGGTTGTCACGTGTCCAAGATAAAAGAAAAAATTGAAACTGCTCTTATGGAAGGAGAAATTCTTTGGTCCGGCATGTGAACTACATCACCCGTCAAAAGATTTATTTGCATTGGGCTGGGATGAGCATGGGTCTGGGTGCGACTCAAATACAACCGGACCCTTTATTTGTGTGTGTGACCAGAGGAGCGACGTGGTATGCCTGCCGAGTCCTATAGAACAGATGCCTGAAATCTATCATAGGTTCTAATTCTAAGACAACCTAACAAGCTCAATGCCAACTAGATATGGGGTCAACTCAGAACAAAAGGAAATAAAACGAGTCAACTCGGAACAAATTAGTGACCATGTGTAAGTTGGGGAGCTTCTATAATGAGGATTTATAGTGAGGAGGCTATTTGAGGAGGCCCATCTCACCATCAAAAGGGGTGTGGACCCCCCAATGCACCCCCCCCCCCCCCATGTACTTTGTTTTTAGTTGTTGATGGTGAGATTTCACCTCCTCAAATAACCTCCTCACTCAACCTCCTCATTCTAGCCTCTCCAGTGTAAGTTGAATTTTAGTTTTGGGGCCAAATTGTACCTATCGATCCAGGAATCCTCCAAATTGAGCCGGAAGTACTTTTATAAAGTCAATTGGGTCAAGGCCCATTAATCGGAGGCCCATGAAGCAATAAATAATGACATTTGGCGGTGATGTTACCCACCCAAACCCGGATAGATTTTGGGATCCTAACCCTTGGATAAAAGAAAAACATATCCTGGCCGTCAAACCTGTCGGCTTCGTTCTATAAATAACAGAAACAGAATCTATCTGTCTATCTCTCTGTGTTTCGAAAGCGCTATTAGGGTTAAATCGAAATTTGGGGCTTTTTAACCAGTCAAGGTACGCGCTTTTAACAATAATTCAATTGTTTAAGTACTTGGGATTTCAAAGGGTTTTCTCGTTTATTTTTCGTTCGCAATTCAGTGAGTCTATAAAGTTTTGAGTTTTTTTTAATTTTTTCAATAGGTTTTAAATAGATTTGTTTTTCTGTATGCGATAATTTGCTTTCGAATTTATATGTTGAGCTGGAGGTTTGTAGATCCTGGGTAATTTCATTTTAAGGTGATTAAAGAATGTAATTAGGGCTTGTCAGTTGTTTCTGGAAACTTGATTGGTTTACGCTCTGCTCTTTTTTCTTCAAATTGTTTTTGGAGGGGGTTAATTTTCTGATTATTCGAGATTAGGAGTTTCTGCTTTAGATAGTGTGCAAAATTTACTATGCCCCACGCAATGGATTCTCAAATTATCCCTTATCTGTGTATGTTTCTTTTTTAAATCCACTAATGAGTTGTGTCTGAAATAATTACATGCAGTGTTTTGGAACTGGAAATGTTACGTATTTTTGTGTGTCTCCTAATTCCCTATTATTCATGTCAATTAACTGGATTTGTGAATTGTAGCAAGTTTTATATTTTTGGGGGACAGAATTGTAGCAAGGTTTCTTGTTCAGTGTTTACCTTGCTAATTACATTTTTTTTTGGCAGCTTGAAAATGCCTCGTTATGATGATCGATATGGCAATACGCGCCTATATGTTGGTCGTTTGGCTTCACGCACGCGTTCACGTGATCTGGAACGCCTTTTCAGCAGATATGGCAGGTAATTGCTTTTGTTGTTTCAGAATGTATTTTTAGTGATAAATTGTTATTTCTGAATGTGTTTTGAGTGATAAACTCATCATCCATGCAATATATTCAAAATCACAGTAGTCATGTTAAGGTACCTTATGAATTGAAATCTTAATGGAAAACTAACTTATCCATGCAATATATTTGAAATCACAACATCAGTTCGTGAGGGCATCCACCAGAAGTGTTGGGGACATTTGGTTCCTTGCCAAGCTTGCCTTTGTGCTTGGTTTAATGTAAATTTTCATGTTCTGTGTGGGAGCTTTTTGCCCCTAGGTGTTGTGTTTTCTTAACTTGAATAATCTTGTTGAAGGTTTTCTGGGGTTTGGCCTTACTTGGAGGTCTATGGTGAGAGGGTGGCCTTGGTGGAATTGGTGGAAATTCTTGCCGAGTGTATATGAGACTTTGGTGATTCTTTCTGTAGTCTTATTGCGTGTTTTTATGCAAATGGCAACAATCTCAATCTGGTGTTTAGTTCGTCTGTGACGGGCGAAGTATCATGCACTTGAAGTACTTAAGTAATGATAGCCTTACTGTTTCTGGCAACCATTTACGCAGAGTACGAGATGTGGACATGAAGCGAGAGTTTGCATTTGTTGTAAGTTTTTCTTACTCTTGGTTTTTCTATTATTTTTGCTTATATTTTGTTACCTTCAGAACCTGCTTATGGATCATAAAACCCAAAAAATGGGGGTCACCTGTTTTGTCTTCTACTCTTACTTATTGATAACAGGAATTTAGTGATCCTCGAGATGCTGATGATGCCAGATATAGCTTAGATGGTCGGGAGTTTGATGGAACTCGTCTTATTGTTGAATTTGCAAAGGGGGTAAGGTCTATAAGCTGAATTTTCCTTTCCAAGTCAAATACCTGTGCATGTTATACTACGGATTCTTCCAAGTTTTTGAATTAAAATGCCCCTTCTAGTTTCCTGGTTACATACAGGGGTGTCACAGTGCCAGTTCATGATTGCTATGCATGCTGTACTCCCAATCTTAAATCACTCTTTTCCGCGTCACTTTATATTACTGTTCTCAGGTTTCTAATCTGTTCATGTTCTCTCATCAAACTGACATCTCCTTTCTGTGTTACGTGGAATAGGGACCGCGTGGTTCCCGGGAATATCTGGGAAGAGGTCCTACTCCTGGGTCTGGTCGTTGCTTTAATTGCGGTATTGATGGCCACTGGGCTCGTGATTGCAAGGCTGGGGACTGGAAGAATAAATGCTATCGCTGTGGAGAAAGAGGTCATATAGAAAGGCAGTGCAAAAATAGCCCCAAGGAGTTAAGGTAATCACTTTTTGTCAAGTCTTGTTTCATTGCTTGTTTCCTTCCCCCTCCTGTTTTTGGATGCACTGTGGGATTCTTTTTTGACATTGTTCAAATTACATTGAAGGCGTGGGCGGAGTCGTTCACCTGGATCACGTTCGCCTCGCCGTGGGAGAAGCCGTAGCCCAAGTTACAGCCGAAGCCGCAGCTATAGGTCAGTGAGTATGCTCTTGATTTCGAGTTTCGTTATCAAATGTATTTTATCATATTATATCATGTGTTCTTGGATGTATTTGTAATTTTGACATGATTGATATGAAGATCATTTACAACATTTGTTTACTGTAGTTTTGTGTAGTGAGTGAGTGAGTCGTAACATGCTTGGCGTTTAGAACTGTGTTTCTTTTATTTAAGAGAATAACTGAATTGGTATTCCTCATATGACCTAATGTGGAGGGGAAATGGTGAACAAACTTAGATTCAGATGCATGATGTATATTGAGATTTGTACTTCATATTTTTCTAACAACTTGATCATTTTGTGTGTTGCCAGTCGATCAAGATCCCCAGCAAGGAGAGGGAGAAGCCGAAGCCTGGATCGGTATGACAGATCACTGAGCCCTCCTTACAGGAAGAGTCCACCGCCCTCAAAGGGGAGGAAGCACAGCCTTACACCTGATCAAGGCAGCCCCCGTGGGAGAGGTAGCCCTTCTCCCAGAAATGGTAGACTCAGCACAGAGCGAGATGGCTCAGACTACAGTCCCAGGGGAAATAGTAGAAGTCCAGTTAGCCCCAGAGGGAAAAGCAGAAGCCCGAGTAGCCCTGGAAGGGATAGCCCTACTGTAGGGAAGTACCCGAGCCCTACCGAAGCTAATGGTCGCAGCCCCAGTCCAAGGGACGATCGGAGCCCTGTTGATTATGAGGATGGACGCAGTCCGTCACCCTAGGCTGTTCTGGAGAAGAATTTGTTGTCTCTTAGACAAAACTTTGAGCATGCATAAACTATTTAAAATTTCCCTGCTTGTTCCATCTATGAGCATATTTGACTCGCGTGTTCTATTTAAATATTACATAAGAAACCCAAAAAGAAAAAAAACCACTTGAGTTCAATCTTGTTACCCTATTTTGAAACTAGTCTTCTCTTCAAGACATATCAATAAAATAAAACTAACTGAGTTTAGAACAATCACCTCATTCCATCTGTACTTTATGAAAACACATGGACTAAATTGGCAACGTATGCGGACAGGGACCAGGGATTTTAGCATTTAAGCCTTATTGTTACTACAAACCTGGCACTAAAGAATTTGACCAGCTATATAATCCCTAATTGCATTTCACAATTAATTGATTGTTTTGAATTTAATTGCCAGGTAAAAATGCCAGAAATTGAGTAAATAATTAGACAAATAAATTACGAGTTTGGAACAGATAACTGGTTGGAATAACCAAAAAAATAAAAAATTCTATTTCTTGGTCAAATTAAATTTTAGTTATTTTCTTTCCTGGAATAAGAACACTACAAGAAACCTTCTGCAACAATTTGAATAAACCTAAACCACCGCCCTCCTCCAACTCTTATCCACAAAATGCCCAGCGCAGTGGCTTTGCCCTGTCTTGGCATAGTCAGCATGGCACGCCGGCCACGTCAGACGGCCAATACAAAGCCAAGCAAAATCCCGCCGCCTTCGACGACGAGTATCGGGTTCGGGATGAAGAGGAGGGAGCAGACGTGGCAGTGCATAGAGGGTTGTGGAGCTTGCTGCAAGCTCGAAAAAGGTCCCTCCTTTGCTACCCCTGAAGAAATCTTCAATAACCCAACTGACATTGAGGTTTGCTCTTCTTAACGTCTCTGAGAAAATCCTCAATATCATTAGTTTTCTTTTTCTTTTTCGTTTTCTGAATTGGGTTTTATGTGAAATATTTCAGCTTTACAGAAGCATGGTGGGTGCAGATGGGTGGTGTGTGAACTTCGACAAAGGCACACGCAAGTGCTTAATTTACAATGGTGAGGCATTTCATTTCACTTGTTTTACAAAGCTCACCTTTTTGTTTTCAGCCTTCTCATTTTACTTTGAAATCTTTAACAGATCGTCCCTATTTTTGTCGTGTGGAGGCAGAGGTTTTTCAATCACTGTATGGGATTAATGAGAAGAAGTTCAACAAGGAGGCCTGCAGGTTGGTTTTCTGTTAAAAGCAATTGAGAATGATGTGTTATTTTAGTTTTTCTTGTTCATGCTTTGATTTGGCTCAGTTTTCCATCTTTTTGGTTGCAGGAGCTGCAGGGACACCATAAAGTCTGTTTATGGTCCTCATTCAAAAGAGTTGGTTAACTTCAACAGCGCAGTAACTTCAAGCTCCAGCAGCAATAGTTGTTAAATGAATGCAATTTCAATGCATTGCTAATTATGACAGGCTTAGCTACGTAATTCTTGCAGCAAACTGGTATAACAGATTTGGGCAAGATTCAATTTTGATGGGCCTTCAAATTCCCCACTCAATTCAGAGCACCAAACTAGCCAATGATTAGTGATCTCCACTTGGGGAAGAAGCTTCGAGAGCCAGAGTTTTTCGGCATCTGCAGATTCTGAGACAAGAAATAGGCTTATCCAAAGTGACAATTTAATGTAATTCACAAAGTGCTTATTTGAATCTTTCAACATTTTTGTTTACAAGGTTGAGGACTTGGACATAGCTCAGAACACTTGTACCAAAACCATCTTGAAAATGATTGGTTTTGCATAAAGAGCTCAGTTTGCTTAATCTACTTGATTTAGAATTAATTTGTACAGCTGTCGAATACTGATTATATTTGATTTACAATTAAACACATGGACTTATCAGATTAAGCTCAGAGTTGTAGGAGCGTGAGAAAATTGCGTGGACATATGACCTCTAAGCCAGTGAAAGCTCTCAAACTTGGTCCAAGTCCACCAGTCTGTTAAAACCGTTATTTCAAGAAGATTCATAACCACCGCAGATCCAAATTCAAGAACTTCTCCTCAAACACTTTGTTCACCTCCTCCTCTTTCTGTCCCTCTCTCCAAAATGCCAAAGCTGATGATCTCACAAACCTCAACTTCAACCATGTCCAAACTTCTCCTTGTAGCCTTCTTGGCCCTCACTCCCACCATTGAAGCCCTCTGCTCAGACACCGTGTTCACTTCTCTCTCGTCATCTGGCTTCACACTCTTTGCTCATGCTTTGCATTCCCACAACCTCACTGCCACCGCCAACACCACCGTCACCTGTTTCGTCCCGCCCGATGACAGCTTCTTAGGGCAACCCCTCAATGCCAACACCCTCCGCGCTCACATCTACACGTCGGAGGCCTTGCCTTACCAGTCCCTCCTTAGGCTTCCACTGAACACCACCCTCCCAGCTCTCCACCACAACACAAGGCTTGTTTTCGGCACTGATGGCAAAAGGGTCTCTTTCAATGACGTTCTTGTCACTGCCCCGAATCTCCACATTGATGATTCTTGTGTTGTTCATGGCGTTGAAGGGCCTTTGGTGCCAATCCCATCATTGATGGATGATGTTCCGAGGCCAAGAACCCAGACTCTGCCATCTCCAGCCTTGCCAAAGCATCAGGGTCGTCGTCGGTTCACAGAGATTGTCAGGTTTATTCGTCGTGCACACAATCCAGTTCTTGTGGATGGGGATCAAGACACCTACCTCCCTTGAGAATTTTTGAAGTCTTGGCAATGTTTCTTTGTCTTGATGGGATATTTGATGTTTTACTGTTAGTGGAGCATTTCGATTCTGGTTGTTAATCTTTGTGATTTAGGTAGTCGTATTGTTTGAGATTTAGGTGGTTTTGGATCAAAAGAGTGTCAAATCATGGTGCAGGTTCCATTTCTTGTGGAACCAGAAATGCTGTGTAATTGTAAACCATAATGAAATACCATTTGGGATTTATTCCAAACCAGTTTCTTTCTTTTCTTCATTAGTGATCTCCTCATAAACAGAATTTATGAGCTGAAGTTTACATTTGATGAATTCAGCAGTGAATTGTTGTTGTGTGACAGCTTGAGAAGATATTTTGCCAACCACATTGCAAGCTAATGGGAATGTATGGACCAAAAGAAAGGCTTTCTCAACAAGTGGAGGCTGTGACTTCTTCTCTCAGAGAATGAGAATCGAATAAAGATGCTCTGCCGGCCAATCACTAAAGCCTTCTTTTCATACAAAAAGATATTCGGTTCATGAAGGCATTAGTAGTTAGTAACCAAAGTTATGGCCATTTACGATAGATTTCAGAGACCAATATGCTCATGTTCCCTTTTCTTTTCTTGTATCAGAAATAACCTTTCCCACATAATATAATATGCTCTAGCCTCTAGCCTTTCCTCGAATGTCCCAACTCCTGAATGCTTCCTTCCTAGAATAGAATAGAATTACATGTCTACATGAGACTAAGCTAAGTTTCAGAGAGACCATTGAGCAAGGTTCAACCTGCGTTGGAGCTTGAACATGAACGAGGCAAGAGTCGAAGAAACCCAACTCATTCCATATGATAGAAATTATGTCATTGCTTACAATGATGAACATCAGCCATCGGATGAAATATGGTATCCTTGTCCTTTCTTCAACCCCATTTCTTCCCAGGAGGGATTTCTTGATGGTTTAACATCTCCATCATGTGGGACAGAAGAGGCCGATTTCGCTAGCGGTCTCTGGAATGAGAATGAACTTGCTGAGGAGACTTATGAGGGTGACGAGTTACCATATTATGGCTGTGGAAACTGGCTCAGAGAATATGGGAGCACCTTTGGTCAGTGTTGGGGAGATGGTTACTTCTCCCATGGCAATGGAACTCACAACAATGAAGGAGACAGTGAGTTGAAGGAGATAGAAGGCTCCAGGCAGAGTGAACAACAACATGAAATCCATTTGAGGCATGAAGAAGCCACTCAAGATGGCCATCCTTCTTGTGACTCTAATCCTTGGTATGATCTTTGGCTTGCATTTGGAGGGAAAACAGAGACCTGTGGCTGGGGTGAGCAAGAAACCAGGATCACACCTTCCTACAATGTGCCGGATATTGGAGTCTGTGAGAGTCTTTTTGGCTACTGGCCTTGCTTGTATCGATAAGACTGAAAGACATGTAATGAACATCTAGTGAACAATGACTTGGCAACAATCTTTGTGATCATGGAATTTTTGTGTTTCTCATTTTGATGCAAGATATGGGTGAGTTGTAGATTTAGTTAGTTTAGCGGAAGCGAAAACAATGAAAACAGAAAATTAAACACATAAAGATAGGTCTGGAATCACTCAAGGGGCTTCACACCCGTCCTTGGCTTCGCACCAAGGGATTTGGCTACACATTAGAATTCTCTAGTATCTGGACTCAATAACTCAAATCTACCATAATGAATTACATGGGAGGTTATTTATAGCAAATTAAAACCAAGAATGAGGGACTTCACCAAATTCGTCTCCACAATCTTTGTCGGCAAGTTGGGGCTCATAAAACCTATCAGTACTGTAAGTAACACCTATTGAGGTGTTACTTAGTCATGGGACTTTCGCCTCCCAAAGTTCCTCTTCAAAGTTCCTTGTCATTTCTCAAATCCTTCTTTAAATTTTGCTAAACAGGTTAGTTTTGATCATATGGGACTTTCAAGCCCCAAATCCCATCTCTAAGTACCTCATCCAAACACACTCTAGAGAACTTAAAGAATCCATGGAAACATAAAACTCACAAATTCAGGCAGATGCCACTAGACCAACAAATCTGCCACCTCAGTACTCAAAATGTTTGCCCTCGTTTTGTTTTCCTCGTGTATGAAACCACTCGACTCCCAGAATAGGCTTAAAAACCACCTAATCCCTCAACCATGGGACTTGAAACTGTCCCAAGTTTACTGCTGCTGCTCATATATCTGCATATAAGTCTCAGAAAGGGCAAACATTTGGGGAAGAGTTTCTGAAACATGAAGATCCTGCATCTCATGCCATAATTCTTCTGACTTTCTCTGTACAAATATCCTGTATGAACCTTCACCAGGTTTGCCATCATGAACAATGTTGGCAATCAGATCATACTTTGAACGCAAACTCTCATTCTCTTCGGGGATTGACAAGGGGATGTTGTCTTTCACACGAAAGTCGACTAAAGTCGGATTCTTTTCCACAAAGAATTTGTTCTTGGTAAATCGCTGAATGTGGAGAGTAAGATACTGTGGTAATCGGGTGACTCGATACCTCATCCTTGCTATGCGAGGTGGGACTACTTCAGTCACAGTCTCCCCATCAAATTTCTTCAAAATGTTGGACAGCCGGACCAGGGGTATTATGTTTTTCTCCATCACATCTTTGGAAAGAGGTGGTGGGGGCAAATCCAACCCAAGCATTAAGAAAGGCATTTGTAAGTTTCCTTGAGAATGCCGTTGTTTTCAGTGGCAGCATCTATATTCTGATCACCACCATTTTCTTTCTTAGGAATCTCCTTCACAACCTCCAGTTCCCCTGAAAGCACTCATAGATGATGCTGCTATCTTTCTTTGAAGTTGTAAGATGTGCATGCAGTGTATTAAGCAGCCATGAGATGAATTCAACAGGGTCAGATTGCTCTCCTATTCGAAACCATTTCTTACTGGCTTTCATAACTGCCTGCAGGAACTCATGCGGGCTCACCTGTCCTTTGAAGTTGGGTGCATGCCATATCTTTCTCGTGAGCTCCCTGAATCGATGAACAAGTGGAGACTTGCAATGTTGATAATTCTTAGGGATGAGGAAAAAGTTTCTTAGTGGAGTAACTCTCATTAAAGATTGAATGTTGACATTGACAAAATCAGTCTCCTTATTGTTATTGAGCCCCAACATTCCAGGAAGGTAATAAGAACCATCAAGTGCCCTAGAGTATTGCCTGTTTTTGTCAATCTGCTCAACTTGTTCCTCCATAAACCTCGGGTTCAGGACATGTCTAATGTCATACATGGTGTCCAGCTTCAAGGCTATGAGTATATGCATGGGACTCGTTCCCTTTTCCTTGGTAATAGTTGCCACATACTAAACATGCATACACATTCAAATTTGACAGAGACAGAGAACAAAACTTCTCAAAATCAAAATCCAAAACCTGGCGATTAACAGCGTCAAGATATGGGCAATCCCTCCCGACCTCAATTTCAAGGCTCCGCCTGTAAAGTCCTTGTTCAAGATCATCATCATCATCATCTTCTTCTTCTTCTTCAACGTCAACCCCACTTTTTAGATCCCTTTGATTATCACCATCATCCCCTCTATAGCCATCAACAGGTGGCCTTCTCTGGTTGTCCTCGTCATCCTCAGAGGCAGGTGGAGGTGGTGAAGAGGAAGGAGATGAATGTCCATTCTGTTTTTGCCTCTTTGGGTCAGATTCAAACTCTTCCGCGTTCACTCTAACATTATCTTCATGTTCCCTCTTAGAGTTCATTCTCTTGACCCAGCTCAAATCTCACTGTTTTTACAATAATACCTGGATCAGTGTGGTGTTAGCAGTTTGGAGAAGTAACAGAGAGAGTCTTGAGACCAAGAAAGGAAGGCTCATGTAAGAAACAGATTGGGCTTTGATGCAGGATATGGGTGAATGGTAGATTTAGGTAGTTTAGTGGAGGCGAAAACAATGAAAACAGAAAGAATTCTCCAATCCATGGAAAATAAACTTTACTCAATAACTCAAATCCAGAGACAATAGGATAAAAATCTCTTACTAAACAGAAATCCTAATCCACAAAGGAACTAATCCAAATAAACTCGGAAACTTTAATAAAATCCTATTAAAATCTGGAAACTAGAGAACCTAGGAAAATAACAAATAAATTAGGAACCTATATAATGATGCCCGCATCACTTTCATTTGTATAACTCACAATATTAAATATACAACTCTTAACTTCGGCTAAAGTATGAACAAAGCCATGCACCCACCGACGACAGAGGGTTTCATCTCAGGCCAATCAAGAATACATTGAGCGTCACAAGAAAAGTAAGATTTTGCACAGTATGTATCTAACTTTATCTTTGTTCTCTTTTTTTACTCTTTACAATAGCAAAATTTATGTAAGATCAACCTACTGTAAAGAAGGTCAAAAATTAAATTTACTGTAAGTCATCATAGTACATGGTCAAGCCCCAATTCCTCTTCAATATCATCCCCATCTTCAAACAGCTTTAGGAACCGAGCTTGATCTTGCTCTCTCTTCTTCTTTTGCCAGAACTTGTATGCAAGTACTCCTCCAACAATACACACTACTAAAATGACAACAACGATTAATATCACTAGAGCAATATGCCATCCATTTTTCTTTTCTTCTTTAGGTGCCGCAGTGGCGGACTTGGAATCTGCAAACATATGGCCAGAAAGTTATGATTACAAGTTGGACACTAAATATAAGAGTAGATTGGATTCAAATACAGATGTATGCATGCCAACAACAGCTACCCCAGTTGGTAATCAAGTATAAAATGAAGGCAGCATCATCAAGAAAATCTGGAAATTCCCGTATTATTGAACGCATTCAACTACAGTTGAGAATCATGCAGAGCTTTATCTTCTGTTATTTCTAGCAAACAGACACCACCAAAGTTCCTAGTCACTCATTTGAGTAACATGTACTAAAATATCATTAGCTAGGAATGGTATCCAATATGGGAGCATTGGCATGCCATCTAAAAGTGAGCTTACTCTGACCAGTTTAAGGCTTTAACCACAAAACTCTGTATCAACTTAAACTAGGCATGAAGGAAATGATCTCAAAATTTTCAATTGAGTAGACTCTCACTCACCAGGTGAAGCAGCAGGTAGACAATTTGGACATGAAAAGGTAGCGTTGAATTCCTTGCTCTTGAATCGGACGTATTTTCCATCAGAAGAATTGAAGTCAGAAGGACATAACTCCCACTCATCATATTTGTCATCTGATTTAAAGGTGTCCTTCTCATACAACCCGCATCGCTTGCACTTCTTACTCGAAAACTCTGTCAGAGGCTGAAAGCATGAAAAATCATAATTCCATCAGAAACCTACCCAATTAAAAGCTCAACAACAGCTTTTGGGTACATACATACAATTGATTTCTAGCAGGACATCAGACATGTTATGCTGTCACAGTCAATCAGTACCGCACATTATTCTACCTATTCAATGGCCCTGATCTCACAACACCATACGGCTAGTTATGTTTTCTAAATTGGACCAAACAGAATTCATCTTATCAAAAATTACAGTCTTAAATTTTAAAACAAAGGCAAATTGAAATAGAAACGGAAATTTTGAGCATAAGCACAATCTCACCTGCCAAGACTCTTCGCCTTTGAATTCATACGACACGTTCTTCTCCTTCACATCTGGAAACACCGTCTTGTTCTCCCCTTGGCATGTGAAATACACAATCGGCTTCACACCTTTTATGAACTCGTGCGTGTCGTATATCACAATCGAATCCAGCGTTACGGTCGCCGATAATATACATCCTACGTACAAAAACAAACAAATCAATCTCACACACAACGGCGTCGTATTCAACACATCAAATTCCTGTTTGTTTCCCGAGAAAAATAATGAAAATTTACCTGGAAAACAGCTGAGGAACACGCCAAAGACGATAAAATTGATTGAAACCTTAGAAATCCGCGGCTTCCGAATCGGCATATCGAGATTTATATCGCGTTTTGTCGAAAATTTGGAGGAGATGACCGGACAGAGAAACGGCGGGAGTGCGCGATAAGCAGCTCTCTCCTTTGTCTCTCTGAGACCACCGCGAGGAGGGGAAATTTCGTCAAATGAAAAGTGTGGTTGGTGTTGTTGTGGCGGTGGTTTTTGCTGGTGTTTTCGAATCTTTTTGTTTTCGTGAGCTCGAAGAAGATGAAGATGAGAGATAAACGAAAAGCGGGGTTGACCGTGACCAGTTCGCGCTTCGCGCTACGCCAGTTCGGAAATTACACGGGGTTCAAGTCTCTGGTGGGCTAGGTGCGTAGTGCGCACACCACTTCTCAGATCATGCCACGTAGTCGAAAAGCAAATGAAGGCAAATTACATTTGTAGTCTCTGTAGTCTGTAATATTTCTGATTTTTTTACTTGAGCACATGTAGTTTTAGTTTTAGCAATTAAAGACATGTAATTTTATTTAGATTTGCAATTCAGGACAACCCTTAAATTTGTTAATGCTCCAAATTAAAATATAAAGTGGCAACATGTCATGGATATACATGCATGGCAATCTATTCTTTGTTAAGCTATTATTCAGTTATTGTTCTTAATTGTAAGTAACAAGCTGTTAATTGCATATTATCATATGTTTAAATGACGGTTTAGGTACTGGCTATCACGTTTGGGTTATGAATAGACTTTTCATATTATATTCTTTATCATTTTACGGTGCTTCTTTGGGTTATAAATAGACTTTTCATACAATATTCTTTATCATCTTATATGATGTTTCATTCAATTTTGAATGAAACATCATTTTCAACAATAACGTTAAAATCAAGACTACAAGTATAATTTGACCTTGATCAAATGAGAGAGTTAGAAAAATAAATACACTACTTAATCTATTCCCTCCATTGTTGATGAAACCAAACTTTTCCAAATAAAATTGAATGTGACCAAATCTTTTTCATTTTGAAATAGACAAAAGAGATTAATGGACAATTAGAATATTGTCACGAATTGATCAAGAACATGAGTCATATAGTCCTTGATATATAAGACCAAAAAATAAAATAAAATAATCCTTGATACATCATAGTCTATTTGATGATGGCGGAGCCACTCCTCTTCTACATACAATTTACTAATAGACAACTTGTAATTTAAATTAATTGCCCCTTTAAAAACAATTAGACATGATAAATTTTGAAAATTTTAGTTCTAACATGTGTTTTGAACACTTAAATGTATTTGATATACTTGTGTTTTCTATCTCAGTCCCCCCCGATCTTATAATTCTAACTCCGCCCTTGAGTGGAAATTGATCTCTCTTGCTTTAAAATATATATATTTTTAAAATAACCTTCTAAAATTCAAACCTGCTGCTGCCGAATGGTATCAAACACAGACCTGAAAGAACTACAACTAACTTAACTAACATTGGGCTTGCAGCACAAGAAGCATGGACAGGTATTTTGCATGAAAACAACATTCTGAGCCATTGACCTGAAGACGTCCCGAAACTGCGGCTCTCCATCGCCAGCCTCCTAACAATAGCATAACTATTTATGCTTTTTTCAAGGGTCAATTTTGGCATCAATCTATCTATTTTCGTAAAACTATGGATGCCCCAAGAAGGATTAGGCATAGCATGATGGTAAAATCGATTGAGTTGTAAGGTCATTTTATGGAAACTACACCAAATAAAGCACCTCTTAGCCCTCTCATGCTTGCTCTCTCTTGCCGATGCTCTCGGAACTTGAGAGCTGGCAACCGAATTAAACCAAACCAAACCAACTTCGCCATATCATTTCACCCTTATCAAATATAAAATACCTAAATTACAACCACCATCACCACCACTCACCTCCACATACAACAACCAAATGCCGCGACGTCAAACTTTCGCTACTATAATAATCACCACTTCTATTTTGATCCCCTTCATCTTGGCCAACCCATTCCACCTCTCGAGGCACGACGTTCATCATATCAATCATGTCGAAAAGGTGACTGCCAAATCCAATGCTAATCCCCATGCCGGGAATGGCATTGGAACAAGCATTGACGGTATTGCAAATGCCGCCAATGACATTGTCAATGACATTGTCGACGCATTGAAACCGAACAACGAAAACTACACAGAATACCCGCCGCCCGCGCTAGCCCAAGAGTTCATCATGGCACATAACGAGATTCGAAAGGCCGAGAACGTGCCACCCTTAGTATGGAATGAGACGTTGGCCCAATTCGCAGAGGATTGGGCCAAGAAGCAGACCGATTGTGGTATGCGCCACTCGAAGGGCCAATACGGGGAGAACTTGTTCTGGGGTTTTAAGTCCCATTGGTTGCCGAGAGAGGCAGTGGAGGATTGGGCTCATGAGAAGCAATTTTACAATAGAGAAAAGCGACAATGCTCCCAAGACAAAGCTTGCGGCCACTACACGCAGATTGTATGGAAGACCACTCAACAAGTTGGGTGCACTCGGTTCAGATGCTCCAACGGAAGTTTGCTCATTATTTGTGAATATGCTCCTCCTGGGAATTATGTCAATGAGGACCCTTTTAATCCAGGCTCTCCACTTTCTCCTCCTCCTACTCCTAGTGCTACTTCTCCACCATCTTCGTCACCACCGCCCCCAACACCAACACCAACACCAACACCGCCACCACCATCGCCACCACTGCCAACACCAACACCAACACCGCCATCGCCACCACCCCCAACACCAACACCACCACCACCACCGCCGCCAACACCAACACCCCCATCGCCACCGCCACCGACATCGCCATCGCCACCACCGCCAACACCAACACCGCCATCACCATCACCGCCGCCCCCAACACCAACACCAACACCAAAACCAACACCGACATCGCCACCACCACCAACACCAATACCGCCATCGCCATCGCCATCGCCATCGCCATCGCCACCGCCTCCAACACCAACAACAACACCACCATCGCCATTGCCACCACCGCCAAAACCAACACCAACACCAACACCAACACCACCATCATCACATGCATCTACTTCTCCACCATCGTCGTCGTCTCCACCACAATCATCACCACCGCCAACCTCTCAGCCAACATTGCCTCTGAGACAAAAGGTAACTTTAAGTCCTTGATTTGAGGCATATGCTCCTGATCAAATAAGAATAAGAGTCCAATTCCATTGCCATTAAGAATAGAGTAAACTCGAAATTAGGAAAGGGTGCAACTCAAACATTAAGAAAATGATAAAATTTAAAGTTCTAACATTTGATATGTGAGGGTAAACGTTTTTTTGCCACTTAAGTTACAAGTCATCTTAATTTTTTTTATTTTGGTGATATATATATTTTTTTACCACTTTTATCTACAGGGTCATCATAAGCCAGATCAGGGTCATCATAAGAAAGGTGGTGGCCATCATGAGAAAGGTCAGGGTGATCATGGCCCAGTGAAGGGCCATCATGGGCCAGGCCAAGGACATCATCGTAGTGGCGGTCACCACCGTAATCCTCATCCACCACCTTCGCCGCTAGTAACACAATACCAATCGATACAACACTAAATACCTCACCGCATTTGCCACCTACTCCACTCCGATCATCTCTCTCCAAGGAAAAATCCTCAACTCTACCTTGGAATGTTAACTCCTTTTCTTAAATGGTGTTCCACATTCTCTTTCATTCATGCTTAATATCATAATATTTTTAGGTACAACTGAGGGATGAAAAAGAGGAAAAGAAAGGGTTTCCAATGTGTTAATGAGAAGTACAAATTTTTCCAAGTATGTGTTTATTATGGCCCACAATAATTAAACAACATCACAGATGCATATTTTTGTCGCCGAGAGAAACAGAGTGACCGATTGATAGACATTGTACAATCTATCACTTCAAATATGGCTACACTGCATAGCTACTACTAGACCCTCAAGTGTGCCTTGGGAGGCCTAATTTTGTGCATTTTTCAATCTGTATTCTGTAATTAAGGGCACTATAAAATCCTCATTCTGAGGAGAAGACCTTGGTCTCTAACTGATAAGCTTTGGTAAAGAAGGCAGGCCAACACAGATATGTTGACAAGATGCTGCTAACTGTAGATGCACCAATGAGAAAGTTCATCACAACAATCTGCAGCTGAATGGCCTCCAGAGGAGAAGCTCCTCCCATTATAAGCCCGGTCATGGCACCGGGAAGCGAGATGAGACCCACGGTTTTTGCATTGTCCAGAACCGGAGACAGGGAAATCACCAAAGCTCTCTTCACCTGCTGAAGTGTTGCTTGGCGCGGGGTTGCCCCGAGAGCCAATGCTGTCTCTACCTGCAAAACAAAAAAATCAGTAAACCAAAAAAAAAAGGACAGACACTTTCAACCAATATAGTTTCCTAAATTTCCATTAGTTCTCTTTGTGTAAGAATTAACCTACCAGATTCATTTGAGTTCGAATATCGTCGCGAAGTCTTTTCATTGTAACCCCGGTTACTGTCATTGAATTTCCTACCATCATTCCTGCAACAGGGATGATGTATCTTGGAGTGAATGGGAAGACTCTGAGCAAAATAAGCAGGAGCATTGTGACTGAGGTTCCAGCCAATATGGAAGCCCCAGCAACATACTTCCCTCTAGGGACATGCTTAGCCCTTTGGCCTGCTGTGTAACCAGCCACAGTTACCTGCAGGGCAACAATCACATAAGCTCATGAAATAGAGATCAAGAATTAAAGTGAAATTTAATAATAAAAAGCACTAGAAGTGCTACCTAGCATATCAAAATCCATTTAAAATTCAATGTAAATAGATTTTTTTTTTTTTTTTCAGGTCATATTTTCTGGGTATCTTCTGAAATTCAATTGCTTTTGTCTCTGTAGAATTCTATACTGAAGCAGTGTATTAATTTCTTACATCTTTCTTTTAGAGACCTCTACTTCTAAAAAAACCAAAAAATTTAACCAACCAATCAACATGCTTCAAAAGGTAATTAAACCCATGAAAAAGGGTAGAGACCAATCAGTTCAAATTCTTATCTTTTCCTTGTCAATTTTCTCAGAAACCAAACACATGGGCAACAAAATGCAACACAAAAGAGGCAATCACAAACCATGAAAAGGTAAGCCAGAATGATCCAAGCAGCATTGTCCCGAGTGAAAATGAACTGCAGAACAAACCCAATAATGGAGAGCTGGACAAAGGCCCTAGCAATGGAGTAAATCATCTCTCCACCCAAACCCAGCTTCTGCATGAAGGACAAGGCCACCGCCAACAGCACCACCACCGTCGCTGCCAGCGGCTTCACCATGCCCTTGAGAAAATCAGCCATCCATGTTAAGTCCATGTTGGCCAGGAGCTCGGAGAAGGAAAGAAGAAGAACCTGGTCAGCATACATATTTGTGTGGTTTGCAGGGGTTTGCGTGGTGGTGGAGAGAAGTGACGCCATTGTTGAGAAACTGATAACGAAATTGTGATGGGGATGAAGAAATTAAAAAGACGGGAGGAGAATTGAAGGTGGATAGGAAGAGAAACGACCTTCCCCTGAGGTTTGAATCACTTGGTGTAGTTGACAACTTGAAGATTTTGTTTTGTTTTGTGGGGGAGAATTAATTAGGGAAATAATCAATGATTAAGTGTAAGTGATTAAATTAATAGATTCCGTATTTCTGTTACGGAGAAAAGCAAACGGGTTAGTGTGCGTACGACCGTAACGAAAGGACAGGCACGACTGGGGCGAACGGTTTGTTGTACTGCAACTGTGCTTTGTGGGGGAACTGGGCAGGTGGGTGGGGCCCGGGTTGCGTGGGTTGACGTGGCGGGAATGGTGTTGTGGGTTGGGGGCCACTGATAAGCAGGTAGGTTTTTTGGCTTTAGGTGGATGGATCATGGATCACGGACGGATCCTTGTCAATTTTTGTGTGGGGAAGAAGAAGAAGACTTGATCTAGTCGCACAGCTGCTGAGTACGGCTTTTTTGTTTTTATGGTGACATCCTTAGAGCATCTTCTCCTTTTTTTTTTCTTTTTTTGGTTGAAATTTAGAGCATTTTCATTGCAAGGGTGTAAAGGAAAATGTAAAGAAAATTTACACATAGAATTGTCAGAAATTACTATAATAGTGGGGTATAAATGAATGCAAATACAACATTTGGCCGGAAAATATATAAATAAAAAAAATTAACATTTACATCTGATTTTACATTCCCATTTGTTGGGCTCCATAGGTTGAAAAGGAGGAGAGATAATACAAAATGGTAGGCTCCAAACATATAAAAGTTGAGATAGCTACCAAAATACAAGAAATATTCTTTTGCTTCAACTTGATATAAAATCATTTCATTTCATGTCCTTTTTACATCTCCAATTTACATCTGTTCTATTGGAGGAAAACGACATTTACATCTTCTAGAGGTATAAAGAACATGTGAATGTGGCTTTACACCTCTTAAAATGGAGATACTCTTAAGGCCATGATAGATTGGTCCCCATATGATTATTATTTGTAGAAATATCTGTAAGTGGTAACGAACATGCCTCCATTGTAGCTGACGTGTCCAACCATGGAATAATGTGTCACATTTGTTTTTTAAACAAGTACTTATTCTGCAATCTAATTTTAATTAGTAGCAAAATATGTTTTTATATAATGCTTAACGAGCACTTCTTTTTTTAATATTATTTATTTATTTGGCTCGTTATTCTGTCATTGGCATAATTACTGCAAATGCACCGTAATATCTCGTTCATTAAATTGGCAAACTGCATGGAGAAGGAATCTCTTTAGTCAGTGGAAAATGAAAAGGAAAAGCCCAGGAAAAAGAATAATCTGCCCATAAGAATAAGATTATAAATATAAAATAATTTATAAGTATATTTTCAGTCCAATATAGCAACTATATATTATAGATATTTATATATACAACTGTTCTTACTATCTACACACACAATCTTTATCTAGAGAAAATCAAATATACTGTGTGTTGGGTGGATGACTTTTTCTCTTTGAGAAGGACTGGTTGGGTTGGGTCTTGGGTGGTCCTTCTCTATACCAGGATAAAGAAATCATGTTGGTTATCAAAGATGAAAACTTTATATCAACAGTTGTGTTCTGTTTTATTACTTGTCCCTTGAACCTGAAAAGCGGAGGAGGTTAGCTCAATCCACTTAAATCTTAATTAACACTAGTTAAGAGAACTCACACTGTAAATCAAGTTCGACTCACATGGATATCATGATATTTAGCTATGGTATAGTTTTGTTACAGGTGTATTTGCTCGTTATAAAAGTATCTTATAAATTTCCTATCGTTTGGATAAAAATATATATATAATAAGGGTATATAATTAGTAATAATCTTAATATAAAAAAGCTCTCCACACCTCTCTAACATGCATGGCATGTGACTTTAGTATAGTAATACTAATAACATGTGATTTTAGTCTAGTAGTAATTAAAAAACAAGGGAGTAGAAAACGAATTTAAGGATTAAAGTGAAAATGGTGTAAAAAGTTAGGTATAATTGCTACAATTAACTATGTATAGCCGTGCGGCTATATTCTTTAAATATATTATATTTACAAATTATAGCCAATCGGCTATACTATTTATTTAAATATATAAAAACCCACCTAGCGTAGTACAGCCGCGCGGCTATACCTAAGATTTTTTTTAAATAGTATCGCCGCGCGGCTATACTTGGCCCTTTTTAATTTTTTCATGTTTAATACACCTTTTTACAAAAAAATTTCAATCTCGGCTATACTCGTGATTTTTAATAAATTTTTTTAATAGTATAGCCGCGCGGCTATACGCGGACTTTTAAATTTTATTTATTTATTAAATATTACAGCCTCGCGGCTATGCTCTGCACTTAATTTTTTTTTTTTTTTAATAAATAGTATCACCGCCCGGCTATATTCGGGATATTTTTTTAATAGTATGTTTGTGCGGCTATATTCAGACAAGATAAAGGTTTTTGGCCATGGCAGTAGATAAATCTTGTCTATGGAAGACACCTGAGCAGCTGACATGGGTGAATGATTTAAGGGCATTTTGTTGACCTCCCCTACAACTTCTTCTTTTGTTGGCCATTCTATCTATGCCGACAATGAGCGTGACTTTATACATTAAAAATTAAAACACATGCGAGAATTGAAGAACCAAAATGAAACTCGAGTATAAGCTCAAAGACCATTAAAAACTATCACCGTGCATATTGAAAAGACCATTTATGTTTCTGCATAATGAGCGTGAGTCAGTTCAAACTACAAGGAGCTACTTCCTACTTGTGTTTCTGATTAATCAAGACATTTTGGGGAGCATGTATTTGTGCTTGTTTGTGTCTGAGTTGGTTTCAAACCCAATCCAAAAAGTTCATGTTTGGAAATTTTCACAACCCAAAACCCAACAAAATTAAATTGGTATTGGATAAGTTGGATTGCTAGTTGGGCTTTGGGATTGGATAAGTTTGGATTGCTACCTGGGCTAGTGATTACTCTTTTTGGGATTGTTGCTATAATCGGGAAAATTTTTAAGTTTTTTTAATTTATTAAATAGTAACGCCGAGCGGCTATACTCGGAACCATTTTAAAAAATTTTAAAAATAAATAGTATCGCCGTGCGGCTATACTTTAGGACATTTTTATTTTTATTTTATAAATAGTATAGCCGCGCGGCGATACCTGAGACCTTTTCCTTATTAAATAGTACAGCCGCGCGGCCATACTCAGGACTTTCTAAAAATAAATAATATAGCCGTTCGGCTATACGCGGGATTTTTTTAATAAATAGTATATCCGAACGGCTGTACTCGGGACTTTTTAAAAAAAATAAATAGTATAGCCAGACGGCTATACGTTTATATTTAAAGCGGCTATACTCGGGATTTATTTAATAAATAGTATAGCCGAGCGCAACCATCCTCTGTAGCGTAGAGTCATAGACACTGAAGCCAGTCCACTGTGAATCTCCAAAGCTCGAGAAGAAACAACGATGTCAAAGCTGGGTCTTCTTCGAACCTCAATCATGTCAAGCCTCTCCGTCCGTATGTCCATGGCGCAAAACCGCGGCCTCACTTCGCTTCTGCGCGAACCGGTGAGACGGTTTTCGACGGAAGCCGAAAACCGGCTTCAGGACTCTTCAACGTCCGATCAGCCGCTGGAGTCTTCGCCGTCCGATAAACCTCAGAAGTCTTTGCCATCCGATAAGCCTCAGGAGTCTTCGCCGTCCGCATCATTTTTCGAAACCCCAAGCACAGGTATCAGACTCAGCTGCCGCAGGCATTTTCGTCATTTTGCATTTACAAGTTAGGGTTCTATGGGTTTTGGGTTTTAATTTCATTGACAAACGTGGCAATGTGTTTTATGTGCTGTTTTCAGGATCGGTGTATGGGAAGCTGCTTGGAATCAAAAGGAATACGCTGAAGACAGACGTCGTGAATTTGCTGGAAGGCTGTAATTTGAGTCTGGATGATGTTAAAATGGATTATAATCGGTGGTTTACGGCGATGGGAATGTAAATTGCGTGTTGTTTAATTTGTTTATTTGCGAGTAGAAAGATAGTTTTTCACATCAATTGTTGATGCTTTTAATTTCCTGTATGCAATGCAATGAATTCATTAGATGCTACCAATAAAATGTATTTCCTGATGCTTAGATGTGCATTTTTTTGTTATTAGGTTGGTGCAATTCCCGTCGCGGCAAGCCTATGATAACGCAATGAGGGTGATTGGCAAAAAGGGTCGCCTGTTTAAATTGGAGAGGGTAATGCTGCCATGCCATGATGCTTTAATAAGATGTAGTTGTTGCTTACCTATTTTGTGGTGTAGTGTGCTAATGCTTGGTTTATGAATGACAGGCTAATCGAGCGGAATGGGACTCTCTTACTCCCCATGATGGAAAAACGGTAAGTCTAAGGTTTTCTGTTGTATGCTTTTTGTTTTTAACCAAGTGTTTTTCCCCTTTAATGGAGTAAGTTTGTTCAAAAAAATCACTTGTTATAGTATTGACCAAGTAGGAGGACAATATTCTTGATGCCTTAAACACCGTTAATATATTGTTCATGAGGAATCCATATATTCGGCATTAGAGGCTAATTCAAACTCTACTGGCTGGCTATATATGCCATAGGCAGTTTGATACTGTACAGTTTACTTGGGTTCCTGGACACCGTTGTTTTAGTATGTTTGCAAGAAATTTGGTAAACCGAGGATGCCGTATGTACATATTATATGTTGTCTTTGTAATTTTGAGTCTCCCCCCAAGTATATGCCATGAACAAGTGATACTTTGTTTTGGTGATTGAATTAGAATCCAATATATCTTTAGCTTACAATCAATTTGTTATCCCATGACGAAGATATTTCTGAAAACACTTTAAATGGACTTGCCTGCTGTTACCAGGTTTTATTGCAAGGAATCCCTCCTAATGCAGTTCCAGAAGATGTAGATCGTTTTCTGTCTGGTTGTGAATATGATTCGTCTTCCCTCCAATTAAGTTTCAGGTATGCCTAGTAGATTTCAAAGAATATAAACTCATAAATATCATTCTTACATTGATTTCACTTTGTTAAATCTTTTTTTTTAAAATGTTTTTTTTTTTTGCAGACCTTCCCAAGAGCCCACTAAATGGGCAACTGTTCGCTTTCGTACTCAAACTGAGGCAATGAATGCATTCCTTTTGAAGAACAAAGGCTTCTGCCTGAATGGTGAAGTTTCGATTCGTGTTCTCCAGTAACAGTTTCTGCTTTCTTGGTTCCCTTTGTCAGGAGCATTGCTTTGAGACATGATAAAATGAGGATAGGATTTTGTAGTATCATCTGAACTCGGTATATGCTGTTATGTAGCATGTTAACATTTGCTTGTTATAAGATGTCTTTTCTTTCCCCATTTTTTCGCACGTTTTAAGGAAGCTAAGAATCTTTTGTTCTTTATTCGTTTTTTCAATAAAGAAAAAAATTGGCGGTGAACGAGAAACATTGTTCTCAAAAAGTTTGCCATCATCAGTTCAAATGAGAATGGGTATATGGATGTAACAGGGAAAAAAATATAACAATCTGCCATTTTACAAGTCACACAGTTATAACTTATATGTATAAAGCATCATCAATCTCTTCCTCTTGCATTTCAGGCTCATAGCGTAAAGTCTTATTGTGGTCTACCAAACTATCCAAGACAGCAATAATTTCAATCATTTTGGGGTTTGAACAGTCTTCTGCTCTAAACCTGTGAACTTCATTACTAATCTCAATCCAGCTAAACCCAGGACTTGTTTTAATCCCTTTATCTTTCATCAACTTCCTAACTCTTGCTGCGTCATCCCAACATCCCACGCTAGCATACAGGTTTGCTAATTGTACATGGGTAGAAGCGCACTCTGGCTCCAGCAATAGCCTGCACTCTGCAGCCTCAATGCCGATCCACACACTCCCATGAACCCTACAGGAAGAAAGCAGTGAGCCCCAGATAATGGCATTGGGACGAATAGGCATATTTTCAATGAAACATCGAGCCTCTTCCAATAAACCAGCCCGGCCAAGAAGATCAATAACGCATGAATAATGATCTAGTTCTGGCTGAATACCATGTTCTTTGATCATTGAATTGAAGTAACGCCGGCCTTCTTGAACGAGACCGGCATGACGACACGAAGAGAGCACGCCTAGTAAAGTAATGGCATCGGGTTCTACACATTGCTGCCTCATTTCTTCAAAATGATCAATAGCCTGTGACGCAAGGCCATGCTGTGCATACCCTGCAATCATGGAGTTCCAAGATACATTATCTTTGCCATCCAAATTTTTGAATATGTAAAGCGCATCTTTAACATCCCCACATTTGCAGTACATTGAGATAAGAGCATTAGCAATGTGAATGTACGAATTGAACCCCATCCGAATGGTTTGGCAATGAACACTTCTTCCATGCCCAAGAGCTCCACTGCCTGTGCAAGCACTCAGAATACTTGCATACGTAAAATCATTGGGTTTTGAAGAATGTCTCATCTCACTGAAAAGCTGCAAGCACACATCAACGTGCCACTCTTGTGCAAACCCTGAAATAATGGCTGTCCATGACACCACATTTCTCACAGGCATTTCCTCGAAAACATGATAGGCATTCTGTAACTCGCTGCATCTACCATAAAAGCTCACCAAAGAGCTTCCAATATAAACATTGGCCACAAGCCCCCTTCTTATTGCTGCACAGTGATACTGAATCCCACTATGGAGATTACGAGAAGACCCACATGAGCTTATGGCATGTGACAAAACTCTTGCATCAATACGAAACCTTTCTGCGCATGATGGAGAATCAACAGAGCTAGAATCAAACAGTTCATCGAACAAAGTTGAGATTTTTATTGGCGAATTTGAATCAGAGAAAGCAGAGGCATTGCTGAAGTGTTCGGAATCTGACTGTAGAAAGTCCTGAATGAGCCGAAGATGGCCTTGGCCGCGACGCGCAGTGAGGGTTGGCTTTGGGGTGATGAGGTCGAGAACTCTAAGAGCATTGTGTAGCTTCTTGGTTTTCTGCGATGTTCGTGTGAGGTTGGGAGAAGAGAAGAATGGCTTAGAGTGTGATGAATGTGTTTGTAAAATAGATTGAGAAAGCTTCTTCCTGAAACTGAAAGAGGCGTGAAGGAGAATTCCATTCATTCGTGTGAACAAAGCCCATGAAGCTTAGCTGCCACTATTGATTGTTGAGCTTTTTCCTTTCCCTTTGTTAATCTGATATGTTGATTGCTGATCTGAGCTTAAAAGCTGTAGATTATGCCAGCAGCCTAACACTACTAAAATAAAAGTTTCGAATGTCCCTTTATTTTCACCATACCAATTTGCAGGGAAGTTCTCATTGAGAATTTTCTCCTCTAGCCATAAAAACGTAACATGTACGGTGCTATTAAAACATAACATGCCTTAAAAGTTTTTGAGTGGCAAGTTTTGTCTAGGAAAAAGGAAATAGAAAGAAGTGTGGTTCATATTCCCTTATATTTAACATCTTTCAGCTTAATCTACTGTTTCCAACCTTCGCAAAAATATTTCAAAGGACCTTATATTAAAATGCCACCCTCGTATCAAAATGAAATGCCCATGAATGACTGCATAACACAGATCATTGAAATCTCAAATCAGCTACTTTCATGGGAGCTCATAAGTTCAGTCATAGCTCTACCACTGAAGTTATGAGCTCCCATGAAAGTAGTTACTTATCACCCGACAATAAGGTATCAACATTGACATCTAGATTGTTTCCTACTGCAGATAACATGCCAGTTTCTTCCTGTCCATTTTGGAGGGCTGTCTAATGAACAGATTGATTGCTCAATGACATGTCTCGATGCCGTCTCCTTCTTAAAGTAGATAAGGTACCATCTTCCTCAAAGTTTTCTTCGCCTCTTTCTCCATGTAAATAAACCCACAACTTTCTGTGTCTGTCAAATTCTACACATGGATCAAATTCATAGTGCAGCCGAGACAGAGCACACCTAACAACTCGGCAAAGTTGTTCATCAGAGACATCTTCCACTATATACTGTGAGTGACGAACGAGAGTAGAAACATCTTCCCTGGTACCAATACTTACAGGCAATCTAGCAGCTGCATCTCTCACAAGACAGAGATTGGTGATATGAGGTGGTCGATCAGCTTTAAGCATAAAATGATCTCGGTTTCTATATGATGGCTTAGCACTGCAACTAGTTAGAGGAGCAACTGCAGACTTTCTACCATCCAGTGCTGTGTAAGAAAATGCCATATCTGGGACTAAAATACCTCAAAGCTTCCTCCCTTTGAAAGTACGTTCTTACTTCTTCAGAGCTCAGACTGATAGCATTCTTTCGAGACATCATGTCCCTGAACCATTCGCTTTCATCTAGTGTTGGTTGCATTAAAATCAAAGGTGGGGCAGGAAGGCTTCCAACTTAACGAAATCTCTCTTGAAAACTCTTGTATAGCAAAGGAATCAACCAACTTCACAAGCACATTATGGTGAAGACTCCAAGCTTTAGAAGATACATATTCCTCATCAGCATTGCATGAGTTAAAGTTGATGGGACCAACCCATGACCAATATTTACTGGACTTGCAATAGAAAGCGAGTGGCTTCCATCCTCTAGCTCCTAAAGGCGCTGTTTTGGATGAAAATATCTCCAAAACCCCTGTGACTAAATCCTGAAGGGGCTCTTGGGTTTGAAGAATAGAAGGATCCATTGGAGATGATCTAACACGCTCAAGAATCTTGTTAAGAGTGAGAGAAGGTAAACTTTTTGAATTGGTTCTAATGCCTTTATCTTTGAGAGAATAAAATCCAATTATCCCTTCAGCATTGCTAACCCCTTGATCATTTCCATACACCACATCATTGTCTTCTGCATGTGGAACAACCATTGCTCTTTGAATGGCAGTAAGGAGATGCACAATGGAGAATGAAAATCCAGTATGAACAGTAGGAATGGGCAATTTGAATCCCTGCCTTTTCAGCGGTAAATTTACTGGTGCTGCAACTTCCACAGTTTCTTTTTTTGAATAGGATCCGAATGACTATCACCCCTCGACTTCCCCTTCAAATCCTTTATGCTTGGAATCCCTTTCACACTATGCTTCATTCCATGTGAACGTAACCCACCATGAAGCTGACTAGGATCTTCATTAGCCAACTGTACCAAAGCATGCGCGGCATCTATATGACTCTGAATAGCCATTTGCCAAGATGGACGATGATGGTCTCCTTTGAACCCATTTTTCATACTTCTCAACAGCACTGCCCACAGGACTTTTGAGTCCTCCATTTTTCACTTTCCTCATTGAACCGTGACTTCCAGTTTCCATATTTCTTCAATCTCAAAATTGAAGGCCGTCACAGAGAAAAATCTTAGGTTTGACTAACAGTGTAAATAAATAGCATAGCAAATAATCGTAGAGTCATCATCATCATCATCATTTCTTGACACTGAAACTCCAGCATTAGTATTCACTACATCTCAATTCACTAAGGAAAAATTCCAATTGTATCCCTGGTCGAATTTTAAAAAAGGTAAAAAAAAAATGCAAGGACTGTTAATTGCTAAGAAAATTTAAGAACAATTCAAAATTCGCATAACAAGTTTATTGCGAAACAGCACTTAATAAAACAAAGGCTTTGTTTAGTCAACCCAACAAGACAATTCGTGAAAGAAACCCACAACAGATATCACGATTATTTATTCTAACGCACTCCAAATGTAAACTTGTTCATCATCACCACCACCTAAAGAGTTCATGAAATTCAATATTTACCCAAAAATACCCCTATAGAGCCTATGATACAACCTTTCCTGGAAAAAAAAAAAACAAACAAACAAACAAGCATTTGGCTTCATTGTGCAGCAAACCGGCAAACCAGGGGAGGAAGAACCAAAAAGGAGGCATACTAACATCTTAGAAAGAAAAAAAAAAAAAAGGGTTAAAATTTAACCTTGTGTTGTGATCTTTGTATAATGATATACTAAAATAACTGCATATAGTGTTTGGCAGCAGAGAAAAATGTGGGGAAATGAATAAGATGGTTGGTTTAGCTGCAACAAAGAAAAAGGCTACATTTTGTTTAGACAAAACACAATATACAATATAAAGCAGATTACTAAAAAGCACAAATTGTTTCAAGTTTTTTCATTTTCACAGAAACCAAATAACTTGATGAGAACAGAGATTGAAGGGTACCTTCCTTCCTAGTTAGCTACACCACTTGGTTTCTGAGGAGACAATTAAAAACTCAAAGCAGAGAGCAAATGGAGGAGCATTTGGTGGATGAAAAACCCTAGAGAAGCATATAGTAAGTACGGAAGATGAAGCGTGTAACAAAAGGTATTAATTTGATCTTTGTTTTCTTTTCTTTCTGGGGTTTTATGTATGTGTCGCGTTGTGACTTGTTAGTGAAGAAGACGATGCTGACATGGAAAAGCAAGAGTAAACTGACGGGGCATTGGTGATGTGGATGGATAGGGAAAAGACGTAAAAGGACAGGGAAGTTTTCATTTCGAAGTTCATTGATATTCCAGAGTTTTTGTTTTTTATTTCGGTTGACATATTGCTGAATTTATTCCCACGATATTGTTGGGATTTTAGCAAATACAAGCATTATGCATTAAGAAGCAATAAGAAAATAATCTAAGCTCTTTTTTTGATAGTTCAAGTATTCAAGTAGCTATTTCTAATTCTATCAAGAAAAAGCAGTAAGAAATTATTCTAAGTGCCAATAAGGGTTGGTTCAATTGATAAGGTCCCTGCACTATGTGTAGCCTCACTAGTGTTCGAGTCCCGCTGTCAATAGTCTTCATTGGTGCGCGATCTGAAATTTCCTACATAAACCCATAACGGTGTCAGCTGGCAGTTAGGTGCCACGCATAATCCTTTCGGCTCGAGGTTGTGGGTATGCCCTGGCGTTGGTGGTGAGAGTAGCCAATCTCCCCCTAAACTTTTTTTTTCACAAAAATGAAATAAAATAATTCTAAGCTCTTTCTCTTTATTTTCTATTTCGAGAGCTCATGAAAAAGGAGTGAAATCATGTTTGAATAATTATCTCCTAAAATGCCAACGAGGTCTAGCCCAATGAGAAATGACCTTGAATTACAAACCAAATGTCTTAAGTTCGAATCCCAACGGCATCATAGTTGTGTGTGTGTGAGAATCCCCCCTCCCATGTAGTTTAGACTATTGCTTGTACTCAAAAAAATAATTATCTCCTAAAAATATAACACATACTTGCAACCTTATAGAGGAAAGAATTGATTTTAAAAATTGTTCGACCAATGAGTTTTGATCGTGCAATGCAGGCAAGTAAATTACTCAACTTGATCAACACCCACTGATTAATCTTGTATTAGTAAAGCCTAACATGTTACAAGCAATACAACAATATCATTGACTAATATAACAGTCACCTAAGCCTCACTGTTCACCTTCCAATTCAGTGTCCATTTTTAAGTAAGAAAATGTTCTCTAAACCGTCTAGCAAGACCAGTTTTCAAATCATTTATCCTCTACACCTGGCTGTTTCGGGTCCATTGGAATGTAAATGTAACCCCATCAACCTTTCTTTATGTTCACTGTTTATGAACCGTTGGAGTTCATCATCGAAGCATCTTCAGGTACTTTGGGGTTCATCACTGAAGCATCTTCAGGTACTGAGGCCTTCTTTCCCTTACTTCCCGTGGTTTTGGCTTTATGTGTTCGAGATTGAGCCATAGCATACCTAGATTTATGGACAGTTTTCTTGCTTTTCCTGAGAATTTTTAGGGCTAATGTTTTCAGTGGAACCATGATGTCCAGGGGCAGTAGCACTTCTTTCAATTCAGTCCAGTCGAGATCTTCAAAGTCACCATCTTCATACACCACCCTGTACCAGCCTGATTCTTTATCATACTCAGTTACTGTACCAGAGTAGTATTGCTCTCCAAACAACTTTCTTACTTCCCTTCCTTCCAACCATTCACCAAAGTTCATTTTTCCATGGGATTCTGCATCATGCACAGTATTAGAGAAAGCAAGAGGAGTGCCATCACTTGGGGGAATCTCAGGCATTCCATTAATGACAATAGCAGGCTCCCCAGGTAACTCATAAATCTCTGCCGACGAAGGCTCAACTTCCTGCTCATTGCTGGTGTTTTCCATTCCTAGAACTCTTTCTCACATATGTGAAAAGGCTGCAGTGATTTTTATAATTAAGAAATCATTATCTGACCATAAGATGAGTATAATTCTTCAAATTCAAAAGTTGCAATGCAAGAAATGTCAACAATTTAAGTAATCGACTAGAAAAGTTACACCAAGAACTGTAGAAGCAAGCACATGACGGGGAGGAGACCAAAGACAATTGTGAAAAGTAAACATGTAGGACTGGCAAAATCTAAACTCGTCCTGTTTCGGTTTGGTATATAGAAGTCTCAAAACTAACAAATTCTAGCCCCTTGCACTATTGCAAATGCAGATTGAAACCTCCCAAAGAAAAACAGCGACAGATTTCTCACTGAGGCATTTGTTCAAACAGATGGTACCCTGTAGGCAGTAGGAAACCTCCTCAAGGCAAACATGGATTAAGTTACCATTAAGCCCCTGTAAAGTCTGAGATGCAAAGATTTTGGTGAACACGTAGTAACTTTGCAAGAATGAAGACGAGGTCACTAACTCTAAATCCAAATTTATCAAAAATTATAAAAGGTACCAAATTCATCAAAGTCCATGCAACCTCTCACTGTCACTACCCAATTGTTCCAAAAGGAAAATATCAATTAATTCAAGAGTATCCAAGAAAAATGCATTTTCCAATTAGCTCGGCTTCAGCTCGTGCAAGAAACTAAAATCTAAACCCACAAAAAAGCACAAATTGTAACTGCAAACGTATAGAAATCACACATTTCTTCGTAACTTGCATATCAAAAAGTTAACCCCAGTTTTTCCAGAGAAACACATTTCAGCGAAGTGGGTTTTGCTTGAATGAGCTTACCGCTGAAAATTCGGAGAAGAAGAAGAAGAAGAAGAAGGATGTTGCGATAGAATTCCTGCTGCTGCTGTAACTTTTCTTCCTCTGTATGCTTGAATCTTGTACAAAAACCAACAGCAAAGCCCTTCAATTGTTTCAGGTGAACCTGATTGAATTTTCTTTTTCTTTACTTGCTTTATAGTTAGGGGATAGGAAGGTAATTTCAATCCAAAGGGAATATTAGCGGGTGAAGCCTTTTGTAAGACTCACTTGCCGGGTCGCTTCGCTTTTTCCACCTATAAAATTGGCGCGAGCGAATTACAATTTTTCTTCTGTTTGATTCTTTTGCTAAGGGGGAAAAAATCCCTAATTAGAATTTAGATCTATCATTTCCATGTGGATGCCCAAAACCTAATTTTTCTCAACTCCGATGGATACAATATACTCTCAACTCATTGGAGAATGTTGAAAGAAAAATAGGTTTGTTTAATAAATAATCCATTTTTATGTCAACTGAAAAGAAAAATATATATAAATGTTATAGAAAAAAAAAAAAAAAAAAGCTTAAAACTTGAGATAGGTATAATCATAGGACCCAAAAAAAAAAAAGGGAATAATATATGGTCCAACTCACTCGATTACTTACAGTTTTATATTGAATAGGGTCATGACTTGTCATACCATTGCAAACAATTTTAAATGTAACTGATTAGTCAAGTATACACTACCTCCTCTCAAAATAAATTGTCACATGATAACTCGGTAATTGTTCTATGAGGAATGCGTATTCATCAAATTACAAATTGTCACATGATAATTCGGTTAACTGAGTAATTATAGGAAGAATACAAACTGTAAGGGGAGAGGGGTTTCTCACACACTATCAATGTACCATAAAAGCACTTCCACTCTTTTGTCATGGCAAAGGGTAAGGGCAAGGCAAGGGCTGTTACTATTTATGTGAATAGTGGCAGCCCTTGCAAAAGACTTGTGGTATTTCCATCCATTGCCATGGCAACAACTATTCACATGAGATATAAAAAAATTCTGAATTTTTTTGTATTTTTTATATTTTTTTTGTTGTTGTTGACGTCAGTAAACCTAGGCTAGAGCACGGGCTCATTTTGCCTGAGAGCTGGCTTGGTTTCGTGGGCCCCAACAGCTTCAGCCTGCTAGAAGACGAATTTGGGGCTTGAGCCCCCTCCTGTCCTGGTAAGGGCTCAACGCTGGAACCGCTCTAAGGGTTCGAACTTAAGACCACTAATTTGCAAGTCAAAGTCACTTTCCTCTAACTAGACCCCGTTGGCAGAGGAATGTGTATTCTAGGAGTAAAATTTCCCCATCACTGGTCTTTTTAGGGTAGTTTTATTTATTTATATGTATATATATATATATTCTTGCATACAAAGCTAACTTTAAGTATTAAGGAATTTTTTTTTTCTTTTATAAGAACCGGGTCCAGGTATAGTGAGAAAGAAGATGTAACATAGAGAAGCTATAGCTATAAAAGGAGAAGCAGTTAAGCTTGTACGAATAATAACAAATGAATGTGGTTTGCAAAGCCATTGAACGTTCAAATCTCGGCCACCACCAACGGCTACGTCCAACGAGCCCTACAAGGCCTCCACAGAGTCGATGTGCTCGACTGCGGGGCTTATGGCCAACTCATTCAGCACTGCACAGACCGCCGCCTGCTCCGTCAGGCCAAGCAGCTCCATGCCCGCCTCGTCCTCTTCACAGTCGTGCCCAGCAACTTCCTGGCCTCAAAGCTCATCACTTTGTATTCCAAAACCAACCACCTCAGCCAAGCGCGCAAGGTGTTCGATCAAATTCCCCACAAGAACTCCTTTTCATGGAATGCTATGCTCATTGGGTATTCTTTTAACAACATGCATTCCGAAACTCTGAAGCTGTTTTCAGCTATGGTGTCTTCGTGTTCGGACGAAGTGAAGACTGATAATTTCACAGTTACGTGTGTCTTGAAGGCTTTGGGGGCTCTGCTTTCCTGTTCAAGATTGGCTAAGGAGGTTCATTGTTTTGTTCTGCGTCATGGGTTTGATTCAGATGTTTTTGTTACTAATTCTTTAATAACTTACTACTCGAGATGTGATGAGCTTGGATGGGCGAGAACATTGTTTGATAGGATGCCGGACAGAGATACGGTGTCGTGGAATTCGATGATTGCCGGGTATTCACAGGCTGGTTATTACGCAGAGTGTAAAGAGTTGTTTCGGGAGATGTTAAGATTAGGGAGGTTAACGCCTAATGGGTTGACAGTGGTTAGTGTCTTGCAGGCATGTTTACAGTCCAATGATCTTATATTTGGTATGGAGGTTCACCAGTTTGTGAATGAGAGTCAAATTGAGATGGATATTGTTCTTTGTAATGCTCTCATAGGGCTATATGCAAGATGTGGTAGCTTGGATTATGCTGAAGAATTATTTCATGGGATGAGTGAAAAGGATGAGGTCACTTATGGTTCGTTAATTTCGGGCTGCATGTTTCATGGGTTTGTTGACAAAGCCATGGATCTTTTTCGAGAAAGTAAGAAGCCAAGATTAAGTACTTGGAATTCTATGATTTCAGGTATAGTTCAGAACAACAGGCATGAAGGCGCCTTAGATTTAATTCGTGAAATGCAGGCATGTGGTTGCAAACCAAATACCGTGACACTGTCAAGTATTCTTCCTGCAATATCCTATTTATCAAATCTGAAAGCAGGGAAGGAACTACATGCTTACTCTGTTAGAAACAATTTTGATGCGAATATTTATGTCGCGACTGCTATTATCGATACTTATGCAAAGTTGGGGTTCGTTCATGGGGCACAGCAGGTTTTTAATCAATCAAGAGGTAAGAGCTTGATCATTTGGACGGCAATAATCTCAGCTTATGCATCCCATGGAGATGCTGATATGGCTCTTGGTTCTTTTTATGAGATGCTAAATAATGGCATTCAACCAGACCAAGTGACATTTACAGCAGTCTTAACAGCTTGTGCTCATTCTGGAGTGGTAGATGAAGCTTGGAAGATCTTTGATGCCATGTTTCCGAAATATGGCATTCAGCCCTCGGTTGAGCATTATGCCTGCATGGTAGGTGTTCTTAGCCGAGCTGGGCGACTCACAGAAGCTGTAGACTTGATTCACAAAATGCCAGTTGAGCCGAGTGCTAAGGTTTGGGGTGCACTGCTTAATGGGGCTTCAGTTTCTGGTGATGTAGAATTGGGAAAGTTTGTCTGTGATCGTTTGTTTCAGATTGAGCCTGATAATACAGGGAACTACATCATCATGGCAAATTTGTATTCACAAGCTGGGAGATGGGAAGAGGCAGATAAGGTCAGGGAGAGAATGAAAGAAGTTGGACTGAGGAAGATTCCTGGCAGCAGCTGGATTGAAACAAGTGATGGATTACAAAGCTTTATAGCAAAAGATGTATCAAACGGAAGAACCAAAGAGATTTATGAAATATTGGAAGGACTGCTGGGGTTGATGAAAGAAAAAGGTTATGTTTTGCAGGATGAATTAGATGAGGAGAGTGTTAACAATTGAGCCAAGATCATCATAACTGGAAGGCTCAAGCAAAATGGGAATTGGATGAGGGTTTAAGAACTACCCTATTTATAAGAAGTGGCACCTGGATGCTGTGCAATATTACAGGTCTGTTAAATTCAAGTGTTTTAATTGCTCAGAAGTAGGAACAAGTTTCATTCATCATTACAAGTGTACTATGCCTTGCAGTTCAATTTATTTGATTGGGTGTTTCTATTTACACCCACTTTTTTATTGTTTATCACACTCATTCTTTGATTAAAAATCTTATCACTATTTGACATATGCCTTTTGAGATCCCAATAGTTGTAAAAAGCTTTTGGAATGAACCTGGCCATACTTTAACAAAGCTAGCTGTAGATTCGTTCTTGCTGTTGAAGGATCCAATGATATGTATGACAGGATTTACCATTGTGTCTTCTCTAGAAAATGACCAGGGTACCCAATGGGGGATTACCTGCATACCCTACCACACAGTGACACAGGTTGGAAAACATGTTGTTTAGGCCCCCAAGAGTTCTTATAGAAGCAAGGGACATAATGGTAATTAGACACTCATTTTCCAAACTCAGATGCAAGCTGAGAAATTTACTCAAGTTCCAATGAAGATTAGTCGGAGCTGTAGGCGGTGCATGTAAGTGTGAAAGGTGACAGGAAGCCTTGAGAAGCGAAGAATATTGTGGTATGGTTGCTAAGTTCCATCTGCTTCATTTGCATTATTAGCAGTGCAGGGGACAAGAGGAACGAGCCATGGATGGGCCAATTGTTTTTTTTTTCTTCTACTTGTTTTGCTTGATAAAATTCATAATTATTGTGGTTATGTAGATATAATTAAAGAGGAAGGACAAATGGGCGTGAACTGGACACTAACTTAGGGACAAACAAACCTAGATACCCCAGCGACTTCATTCAATTCAGCTACCCCACAACCCAATGCACTAGTATTGTTGCTAAGTGCTAACAACTCTCTTATCGCAACTTATCAAGTTTGGGTTTTTGCTCTATTATTTATTTTGTAAAGAGATTGAAGGGGAACAAAAACAATAGCTCACATGGTAGAGAATATTAAACTCCAAATATGTATTATCAATGGATTGAGATTACTCTCAACTGTTAAAATGTCAGAGTTCGACTCTCATTTTTCTCCTTCGCAAGTCTTTAATTTTTGCTTATACTTCAACAGATATGTACCTCAAGTTCGAACTCCAATAATACATTCCGCTCCCTCTTCTAAATTTTGACAACAAAACAAACCTCCACTTGTACCAAAAAAATATTATCAATGCAAAATCGACAGCATGTAATGACAAATGGAAGCTGATATAATGTGAATGTCAGGACTTTGATTTATAAGTTTTTGATCCATTACAAAAATCGTGGCTACATAATAATCCACAGCATTTAGCAAAAGAATAGAACAAAAGTTCAAAGGGGCATAATGGTCATCACAAGAGACCACCATGGCCAAACTAGTCCAGCCAAAATTCACACAAAAAGCCACAACATTCCTCAACCTTTTCCACTCACTATAAAAACAGTTAAAAGGTGAAAGTCCAAGCACACGATCCCATAATGGAAGAAACAACGACAGCAGCAACGACAACAATCATGGCTGCTCTGGCCACACTCAGCCCACCCCAACTCTCAGATCTCACCCACACCATCCTCTCTCACACCCACCACCACCACCTCCGCCTCTCCTCTCTCCTCTCCTCCCCCATCCTCTTCTCTCTCACCCTCCACCGCCTCAACTCCCTCTCTCTCCCACACAAGACTCTCCTCATCGCCAACCACCTCCTCTCCTCCCTCCACCACCTCACCCTCCACTTCCAACTCAACCCGCCACCGCCGCGTGTCAAGCAACGAGACCTCGACTCTGTTCTGCTGCTCCTATTGCTCTGCGACGTACACCAGCACAACCCAGAAGCCCTCCAAGCACCAACCGCAAAATGGCGCGAAATTCTGGGCAACTTGTACTCTGAAGACATGTTGACGGTGTCAGGCATTGGGGTCTATAATGGGTCGGCTTTGGTTACTTACATTGAGGTGCTGACGAGGTGCTTGAGATTTGTCAGTGTCATGGGTTTTTGCTATGGCGGGAAAGTGGGGAGAGAGGTGGCGGCGTCGCCGGCGGCGGTGGTGGCGCTTCCGTCGGTGGAGGTGAGAGGTGGCGGGAGTGAGTGTGTGATATGTAAAGAGGAGATGAGAGAAAACAGAGATGTGTGTGAATTGCCATGTCGGCACTCGTTTCATTGGATGTGTATTTTGCGGTGGCTGAAGAAGAGGAACACTTGTCCATGCTGTAGATTTAGGCTTCCCACCGATGATGTATTTGGGGAGATCCAACGGCTGTGGGAGGTTTTGGTTAAGATTGGTAATGAAAGGGGTTTAATCTAAGGGCATTGATCAGCTGAGATCAGGTACCAATCTTCAGTAGATTTAACTTAATTCCAGTGATCGTGTATTTTTCTTGATACAGGCGATATTATGGGAGGAGGATTCGAACACACACGATTTCAGATGCAAAGATAACTGCTCTTAATTACTTAAACTACAAGCCCTTATCGAGTAATTGTGTATTTTAAAGTTGTATACGATTTCAGATGCAAAGATAACTGCTCTTAATTACTTAAACTACAAGCCCTTATCGAGTAATTGTGTATTTTAAAGTTGTATATGTAATAGTATATGGTGATCATAAACAAGTACACGTGTTTCAATCAAATGGGTTATGGATTTTCTGGCTGTGAAGAGATTTATTTAGGATATGGGGGGATTGCAATTTGCATGGATGTGATGAATGGCGTGTAGAGAATCACACATATATAATACTTGATATTGACGCATGTGGTTTAGGGCTATAGGAATATGTAAATGAGTTTCGTAGCTAATAATGAGACTACGAGAGCCAAACAGATGTTTTATGTGTGTATTTATCAAAAGCCAATGGTCATAATTGGTTTGATAGGGTCATGAAATATAATCCATTTTTGTTGATTAAATAATTTTCCACTCCAATAACATGAGGTTTTAATCTACTTGAAACCATATTACTACCACCTCAAAAAGGCATTTCTCTTTTTTTATTTATATTTATTTGCAATTTCAAATCCCTTAATTGCTTTCAACATTATAAAACATTTGGTCATTGGCAATTGAGGGTAGACTTGAAAATTGCATTGAAAAATATAGAAGAAGTGTTGAGGGTAGCTCTAGATCCAGCTGCCCCAAACGAACTAATGCAGGAAGTTTATTGAAACCATTGAATTTAGAATATGGTAAAGTAGCTCCTAAGTGGGGAACTACTCCTGGGTCTCGCAATGGCTCTATTTGCAACATACTAATCACACATACAATAAAAACAAAACCTCTATTGGGAACCTAAAAATTATAATTCACCTAAGTTCAGATCCAACTGAGACTCTTGACACAACACCAATTAAATCAAGTGGAGATTTTGGACACACTAATAAAACCAACCCTATAAAGTAAAATCTGGTCAGTTCCTAAGATTGAAAACATTTTTTGACCAAAAATGAAATTAGCCAATAAGAAACCAAATCCCCCTACATCCATAAAATGTGAATGGGCTCCGTTTTCAGGTTGGCCAATTATTAGAAAACTTTAGGCGATGAAGTCCACCTAGGCTGAACCACAACTAAATGAGCCCAAAATCACTCCGTAAGCCCAAAACCAATGCAAGAGCTTATGGTTTTATGGAGCTTGGAGCTGACAACAGCTAAGATGTTTTTATAAAAGGTGGAAAAAGGGAGACTCTAATTTTTATTTCTATTTTGAAATACAAGCGATAGTCTAAACTATAAGAAAGAGGAAGGTTTCTCACACACACACTACTAAGAAGTCATGGGGGTTCGAAACTTAAACCACTAGTCTACAAGTTGATGCGCTTTTCCACTGGGTTAGATCCCATTGACAAGGACACTCTAATTCTAAGCTACCTGAGATTGTTGCAGCATTTTAAGATAACTAAATAGGTTTAAGCTTCATTAGGAGCAAATGTTGCAGCCTGAGCTTATCCATAACACTGTCACGAAGATCATTTATAGGTAGCTTCTTTATTAGGAGCAAATGTTGCAGCATTTGAAAGCCTATCGTAGGTATGGGAATGTTTACACATAAACAAGTTCAAGAGACTAAACAACATGTTTAGCTATGGGAATGTTTTTCAAAACATATATATCGATGCTGGACCATTCTTGCTCTTCCAACTGGATTGATATTGAAATCATGAAAAACTTGGAAGGATAATCCGCTGTGCCAAACCAAAGGCCCACTCACAATAATTTGAAGTGGTCCAGTCCAGTTAATGACAATGAGTGTGCTTAAAGCTCTTGCCTTCTTATTCATTATATATTCAATAGGGAAAGATGAAGTTTGGTAAGTAGATGTATTGATGGCGCATGATCAAATAAAGAAATATGCTTAGTCATTTCTTTGAGTGCAGTTCAAGCCAATCAACTTTTCACACCCTTAAAACAGAAATTATATTCACCTTTCATTTTTTATGAATGATTATATATGAAATACAATGATTTCAATTTTTACACCAAAGCATACACAATTGGACATGATAATGGTGACTTGGGCAGTGGTGTTTTCTAAATTGTTCTAGTAAAATAGAAGGTGGTGCAGCCACCTACCCAAGAAAATGGTGGTGTCAATTTTTTGAGGAGATCCCATCTAGAAAACAAATTCAGAATTTGACCCAAGAAAGAAACAAATTAAAAATGGAAGTGGGGCGTTTTTAACATTTATATCCAAGATGCGGGTGCATGTGAGTGTTCATTGCATATGTCTGCATCATATATGTGAATGCATAAGAAAACAGAGAAACAAAGATTTATCTGCAAATTGCATTGTTCGATATTCAACTAGTGTCCAATTTACACAGGCAAACACACTGTTTTAGTTTTTGTGCTACTGTTTATGTCAGAAACAGAAAACTATAATGACAGAAAATGTGAACAAAAACCATTAGCAAGGTGGATGGAGGATGAGGACAATTCATTAAAATCACATGACAGTAACAGCCAGAAATAGCTGCATCAAGAACATTTACTTGTATTATTGATGTCCTTCAAATTTCAAAATTTTAGATCTATTTTCAAATTTTTAGATCTATTCATATATAATATCAACCCCCCTTTCCCACCTCAGCAGAAGCCTGCAAATCAATAAATGAAGTCTGTAGCTAAAACTAAAATGGTACTCACACATCTGATACATTAACTGCTCTAAACTCCCTGCTTATTAGAAAACAAAAACAATATGGTAGAATTAACAAAACCCTAATATGATTTAGCATTGAGTGCCTTATCAGTGATGAAAGAGCTCCAAGGCAAAAAGGGGAAAGTGGCCTAAAAGAAATGGAAGGAGTGAGGACAAAGGATGGGGCATGGTTTAGGTGCACAACTTTAACAAAAGTGGTCAAGTGCTTAAAGCCAAGGCAACAAAATAAATGATTTTGTGTCCATATAAACTTTTGGCTGAGGGCATAAATGAACAGGTAAGACTTTGGCAGATGATCACAGTTACCAACAACATACTCTGAAGTACAGAGGCAGTGTCACCTGTAAATGAAATATCTCCCACCTGGTATTGAGCAAAGACACTACTGTTCTTGGTTTTCTAAACATTGACTCTGGCATCTGTGTTTTTGCCAAGTTTAGATTCTCCACCAGAAAATAAAAAGAAGGGACATTTCAAGTTTTCTTTTTTTTCTTAGGATTTTATCAAAAAGGGCAGAGTTGAATTTTGAAGAGGCGGAAAGTGGCTCTTGAGTAGAGTTGAATATATAGTTGGGGGAGAGTGGCTCTTGAGTACAGTTGAATACTGAAGATTGAGATCAAGAATTCGCTGCATTGAAAGACCAAGTAGAAAGACAATGATTGCTGCTAGCAAGGAAGATGGAAAATGGAGGTGGGTTTCTCTCTCTCTCTCTCTCTCTCTCTCTCTATCTCTCTCTCTCACCATTGTTGACAATGTGATGTGGGTTTTGTGTCAGTGATAGGAAGATGGAAGGAGATGGTGGTTTGAGGACATTGGAGTGCCTGAGAGGAAGACTGCTTGCAGAGAGACAAGCTTCAAGGGTTGCAAAAGAGGATGCAGAACTCATGGGAAAGAAGGTAATTTTCTAATTTCAATTACTGTTGAAGGCACTGAATACTTTTCTTTTAAAAAATTATACTAACTCTTAAGTAAAATCTAGACTAGAGTAAGAGTATGTGTTGTCACATTCACATTATAATGTTCTAAATTGTTGGGGTTAGAACAGTTGATGGAGCTAAAGAACCAGCTCAATGAAGAAATCAAATTGAAGGACAGAGCTGAAAAGAAGCTCAAATTTTTGAAGAGAAAGCTTGAATCTTTGAAAATTTCCTCCACATCAGTAGAATCCCAACAGTCAAGTTCCTCCAAAAACAGTGAAATATCTTGCAGTCAATCCACTACTACTTCATCAGCAGGCTCCAATGACCCAGAAGCCCATGAACCCAAATCCAAAGTTACAGAGTCAGAAACCTCAGAAAATTTTGATCGAAGTGTAGCAGACACCACCACATCTGAGCAAAGCCATGAAAGTCTCTTCACTGAAGAAAACACAACTGCTCAAAGTACCAGTGCTTCCAGTTCCAGTTCAAGTTCTAGCATAAGATGTCCTTCCCCAGAAGGGTTTTGCCACAACCCAACTCACAAATCTGAAGATTCAAAGATTGATGAAAATAGGTATGCAAGTCCAATTAACCTGAGAAGTTCTTTCAAGCTTAGTGTGTGTACTTAAAAATGTTCTTGGCATTCCATGTTGGGATTTGCTAAATTAAGCTAATTAAAATAAAATTTGGCAATTGTTTCAGTTATTCAAACATAAATTCTTCAATGGCAGAGATTGAGAATTATGAGAATGGTCACTTGGATTATGTTGATAATACACTTGCATTAGTACCTGTCGGTATGCCTGCTACCTGTTACACCAGCACTGAATCGAAGCCACTTAGTGAAAGTGTTAGACAGGTTCTTGATGCTCTCAGGAATATCAGAGAAAATCTTCAAAGCTCAATGGAGAAAAGAAGTATAATTAGAGCTGGCCTAATTGATCAAACTCAAACATGCAAATAGTAATAATTAATAAAAATGTATACATCCCTTTTATATGAAATAATTAGTACTATATACAAGTATATTAAATGAATTAATATTTGTGTATGTGGGTAATAAAGTTAATTCAACTGGGCAAATTCACTCACAGAGAGCATGTGAATTTGTGGGGTTTGATGTCCCCATTGGTGCTTGGATCTGGGTCCCAACTTTTGGCCATATTCTTCTTTTGGTTTTCTCTAATTAACTTTTGTAGCTTGAGTGAAAATTGAATTTTGGGAGGTGGTTGGATATGGCAGCTTGATTCATGTGACCTGCATATCTTAAGATTTTATTGTTGAGATTTGGCCTTAGCTCTCTACATTTGTTGGCTTGGTCTCTGGTCTGCTAGCAAATCAATTTGAATTTTGACACATGTATAAGAGAGCCTGTATGATGATTTGAATAGATTTGGTTCTAAAGGTTCTTTTTTTTTTCTTATTTAATCCAAATTCTTAAATTTAGAAATCATTAGCCAATGCGGGATTACCACAGTGGTTGTGGCCTCTTTCTTTCCCCTACTTGACATCCAGGATCGAAACTCCAGAATTTCTTTTTTCCCAATATAATAAATAAATTAAAAAAGAAGCCATTTGAGTTTTTACTTTGTGAAGCCATCTGGTAAGATTTAATTAATAATTAAGCTGAACAGTACTGCCCATAAAAGATTTAAGTAATAACTGGTTTGGGCTCTGTGCTAAGATTTATGCATGGTGTGAAAAATGCCCATAAAAGAACAAGAGTTGCTAAACACAAGACATGGATCTTCTCTTAGTGTGGTTTGCAGTTGAGTCAGTGCTTTGGATTACATGCAGCCCATCACATGTTCAAGAGTGCTTCTGCACACATGCAATGGAATTTTGTATACAAGTATTCTCTCGAGATGGCATTCGGTTTAATTAATTGTAACTGAAGTGATCTCAAAATATTTAATTCAACAATTGGAGATTTTGTGGGTTGTGGCGCTTAGCAATTCATTCATGTTATAACATGTTGAACTTCCTGAAGGGATATAGTTTTGCATACGGTTATATTATATCTCGAGATAGTATTATCAATCCACTCATGTTATGATACGTGAAATTTTCAATTAAAAACATGTTGTGTTGACTAATATAGCGTTATCAGTCCACTCATATTGTTTGCGTTGCTTTGACGTTTCTTAATGAATTACTTATTTAAACCACAAAGAGTCCACATTACTAATATAATCGGCATATGCCTTCGTGTAATTTATCGACATATTTTTTCTTTTAAACAACGAGAAGGAATGAGATTTGAATTTACGAATTATTCTAACATTAGAAAGATAAATATCATTAAATCAAGAGACAGTTGATTACTACTCTGTAGACACTGAAGGGGCCAAAAATAATATTCGTATATAAAAAACTGTTCAAGCAGGAACCCAAATAAACCTTGGCAAATTGATTGGCAAATTGATGGGTCAAGTCCAAGTTCCATGTTCACAAGTTAATTTCAGAATGTTTGGAAACGAAGGCCACTGAGAATGTGACTGGTACTTTCACAAATGGATGACACACAGAACAGAAGGCTTGGTTTGGCCCTAAAGACAGAGAGCCACATATCTCAGGCTCAGGCAACCACAAAAGATTAAAAAGTGGGAGAGCTTATTAGTCCAAAAAAAGCAGGCAATCCCCGAACGCCACATGCCGAGATTAAAGTTAAAACAAAACGTGACTGATGGATAATCTAGGGCTAAAATTTAGGGTTTGCCACGTATGGTTGAACCGCAATTATAAACTTCATGTAAGAAAGCTTGAAATGAGTCGACCCAGCCATTAATGGACGGCAACCAGTAGTGTAAATTAGGCAGGGGCTTTATTTTTAGTGGTGGACATGAAATAATAAAACTTTGATATAATTTTTTTTTGTGTGTGGCCAGAGCTAGGAACAGGTAGCAGAATTTTCTCACACACATGGAAATTCGAATATGATATCACTAGTCTGTAAGGTAAGGCCATTTTCTATTGGGTTAGACCCGTTAGCAACTTTGATGTATAATCTTAAGAACAAAAGTCGGTGCAAAAAAAATTTGAAAAAAAATGGAAGCATTTGTGGCTCCATTATTGGTGTGGAGTGCGTGTACCACCATATATTTTGGGCCTCTCATCTTCTTCTCGTGATGCAAAGAAAATGGACCCATTCTTTTGCTTTGAACTTGCAATGAAAACTCAGATGCCCAGAGTCAACTTCAGCTTCTGTGTGTTTGTATAAATTTAATTATTTATAATTATGATGTTTCTATTTTTGTTTATATGTGGACATTAAGATTATGTTATGCAAAAGGGGCATAATCGTGGTTTTGATGCATTGGCCGAATGGTAAAATTAGTGTTTGCACTGTCATGATGGTGTGACGTTTGGTACATATATGCTCATGAATTCTATAGTTATGCATTTCAAGTATTTAAGCCAATGGGGTCTAGTCTCCAGCGATTATGGTCTCAAGTTCGAACCTCCATAACATCTTGATAGTATGTATGAGAAAAAATTTCTAAACATATAATTCGGGTGGAGACGGAAAAATTAGAATGATAAGAGAAAAAGGGAAATATTATCAAATACCTTCAATATAGACATGATCCTATAAAGACTATCTGAGACTGTTTTCTATCGAAATAATGGGACAATATTGACAGTATTGACCTAATATCAAGATGATATCGAGATAAGTAAACTATTTGTTATCTTAGTCTAGTGGTACTTCTCTTCTCAACGTTGAAAGAGGTTCCAAGTTTGAATCTCCCTCTTCAATAATTAAGAAAAAGGCGGTCGTGTTTTTTGAAGGTACACACGTTGGGTAACCAGCAGTAACGTTGTTTTTTTTTTTCTTTTAAATGGGAACAGAAAAATTATAATCAATTCATGTGCCTTCTCCATCCTTTTGAAGTAGAACCTCCATGCATGTCTGGAGGGGCCTCCTCCATCCACAAACAGGGTGTAATTGAATGAAATCGATGTGCCAATCAAGCTAGAGCATGGGAGCATGGACCACAGAGTTTTTCATTTCTTCTGTCTACATGCACACTACCAACCAAGGCCATCCATCAAGAACAACAGACCCCATAATATAACAGCAAACTTTACCAAATACAAAAGATTCAATCTGTTTATAATAAAAAAAAAGTCTAGATTTAGAAGTTGCAGACGAAATGCAATGAAAAAGTAGTTTCATTATAGTTATGCTGCACTCTGCAAACTGAAGAAGCAATCACAGAAAAAGACTCTAGAAACTGAACATGATCTGGATTGAAACCATTGGCCAGCTTAAACTCGCTTATGAAAATTAGGTTCTTGTCACAAAGTTATTGCTTCAAGAGACAATAAATTTGTGTTTGAACTTTAGAACACATCACTTAATTAATGGTTTGATTAGGGAAACCTAGTTGTGCTGAAAAGATAGAGCTTGGATTATTCAATAAACAAAAGGTAAAATATGAGAGTGCAAGATCCACTAAGGGCAAGGGTCCCAAATGACTATGAAAGTTAGGTACTTCCACTCAACCAAAAATAAGAGGTAAGTTAAAAAAATAGAAGATGTACATGTGTTTTACGGCGATTTGTTTCACGTATACAGAGTTTATTTTAAAGTTTCATACCTAATGAGAAGGATTGCCCAAATAAAAGATTAATAAGAAGAGCAAAAATTGCCTAAAATGATGGTTTACTTCTAATAAAGGTCAGGGAACTCAAAATCTCAGCCATGGAATGGGGAAGTCTCAGAAACCCACTAGGCCACAAAAACATAAGAAAACAAAAAAACACAAGGGAGGAAAAACAATGTCAGAGTTTGTAGCTCGAAATCTCTCTTCATTGCCCATCTTAGATCTCATCTGACAACAATTTGAAGATCTTCTGTCGAAAAACTCCAAACCCTTTTCTTATCCAGTGCTCCCTTTGATCACTCTGATCTTAGACCAACCTCTGCCATTTCCAAGTCTCTATGTGCTTTTACAGCTAAGTCTGCTCCTGAAACATGGCACACATTAAAGAAACCAAACGTATTTAACCCCAATTCAAGATACACAGAACCAGCAGGCCTCCATATTCTCTGAACTCACATTTAAACTACTGCCTTCCGGTCCCAAGACACATTCGTGACTTGACTTAGCCCCATACCCTTTTGGTTTTTATCTGAGTTTTGTTCATATTAATGGTGTCTGGTTTTGAAGGGTATAAACTTGAGAATGGAGTTGTCGCTTTGAAACATAAACAAAAACTGGAGCTGGGGTTGAGCCTACTTCTTGCTCTTGATCTTCATTTGATGAACTTTCGGGTTGCTGGCTCATTTGGATGATGATACATATTCTTGTTATATCATATAAAGTGGTTGCTTGAAAAAATGGGGTCCTGTTGGAAACCCTCTGCAGTTGATGATAGACCTCGGCGTGGTGGCAGTGAAGCCAGTGGACGTGTTGATGGGTTGTTGTGGTACAAGGACTTGGGGCAGCATGCTTGGGGAGAATTTTCAATGGCTGTCATTCAAGCCAATTCTGTTTTGGAGGATCAAAGCCAAATCGAATCCGGTCCCTTGAGTTCAACAAAATCTGGTCCTGTGGGGACCTTCGTTGGTATTTATGATGGGCATGGAGGGTCTGAGGCTTCAACATATGTCAATGAAAATCTCTTCTGCAATCTTCAGAGTATGTTTCAAAAATTATAAATGTCCCTCTTGATTGCTTTGATGTTTGTTCAATCTTAAGCCCTTTCTTTCTAACACTAAATGGTAAAGCAGGAATTGCAGCTGAGCATAGGGCCATATCAGAACATGTTATCAAGAAGGCTTACTTGGCCACAGAGGAGAATTTTCTCTCCATGGTGAAGAAGAAGTGGCTCAACAAACCACAGATTGCATCTGCAGGAACATGTTGTTTGGTTGGGATACTTTGCAATGGACTGCTTTACACAGCAAATGTTGGGGACTCTCGGGTGGTTTTAGGAAAAATCGAAACGGCGACGAAAGAGGTCATAGCCGTTCAATTATCTACAGAGCACAATGCAAGTATAGAATCTGTGAGAGATGAGCTCAAGTCAATGCATCCATATGATCCAAAGATTGTGGTTTTGAGGCACAGAGTTTGGCGTGTGAAGGGCCTCATACAGGTAGTGGTCTAAATTCGTTTTGTTTGAAGTTTGTTTTTACGTATTGGTTTTTAAGCTGTTGTGCTCTTTCAGCTTTTGCTCAAGTCACTAGGATTTATTCAAATCTCATTGCAGGTTACAAGATCCCTTGGTGATGCATATTTAAAGAATGCAGAGTTCAACAGAGAGCCTCTACCCCTAAAGTTTAGGCTGCCTGAACCTTTCCTCAAGCCAATTCTCATCCCTGAACCGTCCATATCGGTGCTTAAACTCCACCCTGAAGATCAGTTTCTCATATTTGCTTCTGATGGTCTGTGGGAGCATCTCAGCAACCAGGAGGCTGTGGACATTGTCAATAGTTACCCACGTAAAGTAAGGAAAATGCTTTTGAAAAAAACCAACCTTTTTAATCAACTCTCCTACACGAAAAATTCGAAAAAAGAGTTGGGTTCTATAGCATCGTCTTTTACCGGAGGAGGTTGATGAACAGCTTATGTTTTGTTGGTTATGCAGGGAATAGCCAGGAAGCTTGTTGAAGCTGCACTTCAAGAAGCAGCCAAGAAGAGAGAAGTGAGGTACTCGGACTTGAGAAAGATTGAAAGAGGAGTGAGAAGGCATTTTCATGACGACATCAGTGTTGTGGTGGTGTTTCTAAGCACAAGATTGAAGGGTGGAGCCACCCCACACAAAACTCAATTTTCATTAAAACCCAACATCTAGATTGTTGCTTAATTATTCATCTCCAGCCTCTGGTGGTGAAGAAAATCAACCCAAAAAAGCCTTTGTCCAAAAATAGCAGCTAGTGGAAGCTGAAGGAGGGAGATGCTTTTGGCAATGGCAATGAGGGATTTTACCAAAATATTTGTCTGTAATTGGCACATAGAAGAACTCATAGTCATAGGGGCTTGGTTTAATTATTGTAAATTGTAATTTATAAGTTAAATGATGATCTTCCTATCGTAGTTGTAGGCAACCAAAAAAAAACCCATAACTAATCATATGGGAGAATATGTAATCGCTTTAACTATTATTTCTTGTGTGGGTCAATATTCGCTTGCATTTGTCATGCAAACGTTGAAGGCAACAAATTAAAACCCTAATTCCCAAGTTTAAATTCGACTCAAAATGGTACACCTACTCCTTCGCGTTTATTTTCAATTTTCAGTGATTTAAGAACTTCATGTTCAAAGGTGTACAAAGTTTTCAACGTATCAATCTTCACGGGAATATCGAGGGTATGAAACATGTAGAAATTTGTGAAGAAAAAAATATGATGGAAATTGTGAGAGAAATATGGAAGGTTAATTCAACTCAATTTTTATATTTCACAGCCCTTCAACATAGCATGCAATACCACCAACAGAACAAAAGAAATATGCATACACAACTCAGACTAGAAAACTTCAGGTGAGAAACAGAACATCACAAGGCAATTTGATAACTTAACAAAACTGGAAAATGTAAACTAACATTTTCTGATTCCCTCCAAAAATTAGTTAAAAGGTCTTCCATCCACATTATGCTAATACAAAACATGAATTTCCACATAAGGTGGATGTTTGTTTCTACATTCTTTTCCAATGAAAGCTTCATATACAAAATATAAAAATTACAAAACAAGAAAATGACCAAAATGTCAATGAGTACAATCCATTCCCAATGTCCTACCTGTTGATTGCATGATTCACCCAGCAAGGCTTAAGAAAATCAACCACCACCTCCAAATTGTTCACTTACCCCGAAATGGCCAACCAAGAATATCAGAAATCTAACAATAAAATCTAGGTAAATCCTCTGTGGAGCAAATACGAATAGCTGAAACATATAAAGAAGTCCGTCTAACAAACTTACCTTCTACTCAATCAAAACCTATTTTTGACATGTTTCTCATGGCAGTGTTGAACAGCAGTACTCAGTAGCATATGCCTACACATCTCATCTGATCCAAACCAGTGGCATTAAGAAGGTGGATAACTTATAGAACCAGAATAGTGAGAATATGTGTTGTCATGTGCCGTCATACAATAAGAAAACTAAAAACATAAACCGCAAATATAAAAACCCATGAATTAAACTAACACAAACCAAACAAATTATACAGAGCTCCGTATAATACTAGAGATCTGCCCACCTAGTGAACTCCATGATTGCACCCATCCTCAACTGTGTATGTGGGCTAGAATTTTCTGCTTTTTAAATAATATATTATCACCACTCATCCTACCAACAATAACTAATATGACAGATTGATTGATTAAGACACTAAAATCCAGACATCTCAGTATGATGTGATTAACAGCACGTTGCAACACAATTAGTAACAGATCAGATGATGTGGACTTAAACCAACTTTGTATTACTGTTCAACACTGCATCGTGAGTAGCCACCCAATACTTTCTGCAAAAGCTTCATCCAATACTAAATTTTCCATTGGTCGCAAATACTGAATTTCTGACATTCTTGATAGATTGCAGGGTAAGTTAACACTAAGTAGATAGTTGTTGATTATTCCAAGCCTCACCGGGTAAATTGAAAGGAACCCAAAACAAGCATGAAATAAAGCTCCGCTATGCCTCCAAACTGTGTTCAATGACTTGTAAACGATGTGTATCCGCTATTGGGAAAATGCTGCGCCTGATAATCCATACAATCAGAGGTAATGATGGGTAAGGAAGCCTCCGAGGGAACCACAAAATGTTAGATTTCTACACCTGCCAAAGAAATCAAAACAAGGTACAGGATAAGTTAAAGAAGCCCACTGAAAAAGCATAAAAACTTGTCTGTACTAATGTACAAGGGGAGGAAAATGAAAATGAAATTAAAACTGGATCCATAACTCCCAAAGTAGATATAAAAATCAACTTACTACTAGCAAAGTACGCTTCCTTTCAAACCCCTCCGCCAGCACTACCAGCTATGGCTGCCTTCTAATATAGAAAAATAAAATAATCAGCACTAGAAGAAAGATAATGACAAAGAAAAAACTCTTATTCAAAAGATTCTCAGAAGCAGTCAAACTAAGAGGGTCTTACCGGCTCGATATTTCCCTTGTCATTCACTTGCGAAAGAGAACCTGTTGAGGCCTTTGAAAACCTAGAAAGATAACATTAAAGATTTAAAATAATTAAAATAAACGAAAAAAAATACTCTATTGAAAACCTAAAGAAATATCAGCATCAATCCTCGAGTAGTTTACTAGAAATGTTTAAATGATCTATTAACACAATAGGTAAATAGCATGCACTGACACATACCTGAGTGCCCTTGCCTTCCTTTTTTCTTCTTCCATGGGATCAGTTTTAGTATCGGTTTTGGAAATAGGTGCAAATCGAGCAAGACGAGCCTTCTTCTTTGCATTCTCATCACCCGCCACAGCTGGACCGGAAAGCCCGAACCTGATAACCAAGAAAGAGATTAATAGCAACATCAGAACAAACAACCAGAAATTTCCCATTTCAAATTCAAGAATTCTGTATGAGCACTCAATTAATAGATGTATGAAACAAAACCTCTCTGCTCTAGCCTTTCTCTTCTGCTCCTCTGATTTTTTAGATGCTTCTGATCCATGCGATGTGGAAACAGTGCCAAACCTGCCATAAGGTAGGTAAACCAACACTTTCAGAAACACAATTACCAGAAAACAAGAGAAATAAAGATTAAAAATTAAGTCACATCCTCCGTAAACAATATTTCAAACATGAAATTTGACCACAACTAAACTTTTACCCTGCCACTCCACTTAGCCCCCTATTGCTTGGTAATTCAAGTGCCATCATCTTTCGATTAAGAAAATCATCACAACCTATTTTATTTCTTATCAAATAATATTAACACTGCTTATAATGCATGTTAATCTTAACACACTCAATGAACTCAGCTGCATTCCCTTTGCTAGAATCTATTTTTCTACTCTTTCACACCATGGTTTCCCAGTAACCAAAGGGAAATTGAAACAAAAACAGAAAGCCCAAGAAACCCTAACCCTAAAATTCACCCCCAAAAGAAAACCAAATCCCAATACCTCTCTGCCCGAGAGTTGCGCTTCTCTTCTTCAGTCATCTGCACAGATATCCCGAACCGCTCGGCTCGGCGCATCTTCTTCTGAATAGCGGTAGCAGGGACAGCGCCATCACCGGCTTCAGAGCCGGCGGCGGTCTTCGGATCCTCAGAGTCCGCTTTGGAGCCGTTCTCTTCGGACACAACCTCCGACGACGGAGCCGGATCGGAGGGAGTGTCAGTGGGCGGGTCTTCGGGTCGATCTAGGTTGGTGGCAGTGGGTGGGACGGGGGAAGGGTCTAGGGTTTTCTTAGGGTTCTCTAGGGCGGGGTTGGTGTCGCTGAGCTTCTGCGTTTCGGTGGCCATTGGAGAATTGGAGGGGTTGGGGATCGGAGACTGTGAAAGAAGTGCGGCGGAGAGGGTGAGGGAGGGGAGGCACAGAGAGAGAGAAAGAGAGTTTCCGTTTGGTGTGGGTTAGGTGGTTGTGAATGTGAAGAGTCGAATAGTGAGCACAAACAAGAAGCGTCTGATGTTTTAGGGGATATTTTCCCCCTTTATACCCCAGCGCGGTGTAATTTTTCTTTTTTTTTTTGTCTGAACCATGAGGTGATTCTGGATGGGCCCCAACTATGGATGGCACCTTTAAGCCTTAACCACAACCCAGACTAATCCCCACTCACACCGGGTCGGCCCGTAAGAGGTAAAGTGTTGGCCAAAGTGGTGACTCCGTACGAGAGCAGGGATCGAACCCCTAACCTCTCTTAAGGAATGAGAGTGCCGAACCACTCACACCAACCACCTTGGTTAGCGCGGTGTAATTTGATTGGTCAATCAAACCAACTAATTTATGAAATTACCGGATTTATTTTTGGTATGAAATTACTGAGATTTTTTAATTTTGCAAGTTACCGGATTTTATTATCGGTCCTAATTTGGTTATAAAAAAAATAATAATGCTACTCTTACCGCATTTGCATACCATATTTCCATATCATGGCAGATGAGGTGTACAACCACATTAATTAAAATTAATTTAGTATTTTCTTTTCTTTTATGATTTATTAACACTTTTTAATTGATGTAGTTGTATACCTCATCTGCCACATAAAGTGGTATGATAATGTGGTATACAAATATGATAAAAGTAGCATTGTTCCAAAAATAAATATTGTCCAGTAAATTATTCATAAGGATTTTTAACAACAATGATTCATTCCTGAACTTACACTTAATTGAGTTTTATTTTAATTATTCAACTATTTCACGTGTCATTGTGTTATTGGCTAGAAATAGTAAAACAATGTTATCCTTATTACAAGTAAATTTTTCTGCTATTTGAGAGATAAAACCGTCAAATTTAGAGCAAGTATCTTCTAGAAAACGACCCATTTGTTCCCCAAATTGAAACCCTATTCACATATCTCATTTCTTTTCAATTGGAATCATAATTCACCAAAATCTCCAAATTTGAGTCATACTTACTGATAAAACTCCAATATAGCCCTAAGTTTGTCTATAATGGTTTAGACTTGACCCAAAAAGTCGCATTTACCGCTAAAAAGCAAGTCATATGCCATTCAAGTGATTTAAAATGACGACAATTGTGACGAAATGATTTAATTGGAGAAGTTTTATTTTTATTTTTTTATTAAACACAAATGAGAAAGTTGGAGAACCAAAATCATCTATAAATTAGTTTCAGTTTGCATAAATTCAGAGACAGTAAAAAACCCTAGCTACAAAATACCATTCGAGAACTTATTCTCTAAATTCAAATTTATCATTTTTTACCCCCACCGCCAAGTAATTTTCACAGCATGAAATCCAGTTGCAGCTGAGGAGGCGCTGAAGGCGACCGTTGGATGCCAGATTTGTGATTAACTAATTAATTTTTTATTGTCCTTCTTTAAAATGTGTCAATTTTTCTGTGTGGCCAATTTATTCAAAAAGGATAAGATACCATACATCTGCTTTTCTCTTCTTCCCCTCTTCTCCTTCATTTGAATTTGGCACCAATTCTCTCCCTCGCAGCCATGGGCATGGCTTCTGTCGTCCACAACGGCGTCCACATTCCTCTGAAGCTCAGTTCACGCTTGCCTAGGGTTTCACCACCATCTCCAGCCCCAAAGTGGGCTAGGCCTCACTTAATTCAGCTTCATATCCCTCGCATCCGCACAGGTCTTTCATTCTCTCTCCCTCTATTCACTATGCAATGAAATAGTCTGATAGCCAGTTTTTACATATTTGTATTTGTCGAATTTGGATTGCAGGTGGTCACAGTCGTCGTGGCCAATCTGCGCCGATTGCACGTTCTAGAACAACTGAGCAAGATGATGATTTATCCACTTCAGGTGACTTTGAGTTTCTTCTACTCATTGGATGCAAAATCGAGATTCATGAGCAAATTGGAGTTGCCCACATTGAATTATCTTTATGTTTTTGTTTTTTTAAAAGAATTTTTAGGGTAACTTTAATTTACTAGTACCAATATCGATTTGGTGAGATTATGTCACTTGAGCTTAAGGATTTTAGCTCCAATGGACTGACAGTTGTGACAATTTGACGCAAATTATGTCAAATTTATGGATATTTTTCTGTAGCTTAATATGAATTTTCCTCCTCAATTTGCAGAAGGTGAGAGGGTCGATTCTCGGTCACATGATGACATTGGTAATGTGGACACCTCTCACACTTCCTCTCCAGAGAAAACTCAGGGACGTGAAGTTTATGTTTCCTCCGTAAGGACTGTAGCCTTGTGGGTGAGCACCTTTCAGCTTAATTTGAATTGTCTGCTTCAATAATGCTGATAGATGTGGATATTAATTCCTTTAGGTGTGCGCTGCGGTAGCATTTGGTGTCGGTGTGGGTTTCAAAGATGGAGTTGGCAAGGCAACGGAGTTTTTTGCCGGGTATGCAGAAATTTGCATTGTGAAACTTAAAACAGTTGATAGAAAGTTGAACTCTATTTCTAGTCCAAAGCATTAGTCGTTGGTCTATAACCTAAATATATAGAGACATTTCTAGTATCTGAATCAAAATAATTGGGAACAAGTACTTTAACTTGGTGATGTTTTTCATCTGATTGCATGTTGTGTTCGTTATCTTTATTTCGATTTTTGAAATTTATATGTTGTGCTGTGTGCTGAATGTTAGGAATTTTCAGGTATTTGCTGGAGCAAAGCTTATCAGTGGACAATCTGTTTGTCTTTGTTCTGATTTTCAAGTACTTCAAAGTGCCAATCATGTATCAGGTATTTTATAAAACCTCTTTAGCATTCAAATTCTGTGGTCCATAGGTTCGCTCAAATCTTTACTTAAAAGATGTTTTTAACAACCAAAGCTCTGTGGTAATTCATGGTTATGAAAAGTTCGCTCTGTTTGAACTTTGAACTATAGAATCGGGTGCTCTCATATGGTATTGCTGGTGCAGTCGTCTTTCGCTTCACATTAATACTCCTAGGAACAGCCACACTGCAGGTAAATTTATAGTTCTCTGTGCATGTGTGTTTGTGAATCTATATTGCTTTCTTGATTGTATGTGCTCCTTCTGAAATTTCTCTGCAATGTTGCTGTTGAAGAGGTTTGAGGTGGTGAATCTTTTCCTGGCCGCAATACTCCTTTTCTCATCCTTCAAGGTGAATCTTCTTTTCTGAGAATTCTGTGGTAACTATCTTCTTCTGTTTATTTTATATTATATAATCAGATCTATTGTGACTCAAAATGTCTTTTTACTATTGCAGCTATTTTCCAGTGAAGACGATGACACTGATCTATCCAACAACTTTGTTGTGAAGACGTGCCAGAGATTTATCCCAGTCACGTGTAATGTTCTGCCTTTGTATTTGTTTCCTTCCTATTTCTTAGTTAAAGTGTTTTTTTGTTGGTTCTTTGCATGCTTCAAGATTAGATTAAAACTGGAAATTTCTGAATTTATTGGGGGTGATCCTTGTCTGTCTTAGCTGATTTTGAACTCAATTTTAGTGAACAAACTTGGGCTTTGAATATAGCAAGTCCTAGGAGACCATCTGTAGGGTATATGTTTTAGTTTGGTAAGACATAGCTTACTTGCATCTTACACTAAATAAAATAATAAGAAAAAAAACGGTTGTAGAGTTTACATACTCCTGCAAATTTGCGTCCTTTTGATTATTTTGCCACCTGTAAACTAGTTCGCAAACACTCAATCTTTGGTTAATTTTTTATAGAGCTAGCATTTATTTGCAAACTTCTACCTCGCCTTTTTTCGGTCATCATTTTACCTCGCTTTGCACTAACTTCTATTCCTGGTGTATGGTCTTAATGCCTACTTTCTTTTGGTGTTGTGAATTCTTGCAGCGAGTTATGATGGCAATAAATTTTTCACATTTCAAGATGGTGTGCGAAAGGTAAGTTGTTTATGGGATATTCTTAGGGTACAAAATTGTATTGCCCAGGTTACTGAGATATGAAAGTCTTAAACTGCCTAGATGTTATTTACATCAACATGTCACAGTTTTTGTCTCAAACTTGAAAATCAATTTGTGTTAAATTGATGTCTACTTGATCTCTAACAGGTGTCAAACATTTTGGGCAGGCCACACCTTTACTTCTCACGGTAGCAGTTATTGAGCTCAGTGATATAGCATTCGCTGTAGGTTTACCTATCTACCAATAGTGTCAGACATATATAGATATATGATATACGTAGATAAAATATTATCTTATCTTCTCCACGTAATTGTTTAATGGAAATGTTGATATGATTCTTCATTTTTGTTTAGGTCGACTCCATACCAGCAGTTTTCGGTGTTACTCGGGATCCTTTCATAGTGTTCAGTTCTAATCTTTTTGCCATCGTAGGTAATTCTTGTTACATGTAGGTTTAATTGACCATATGTCTGTAAATTTGGTCTAAGTTGGGTTATACAGTTACAATCTTATTATGGATGTGTGTGCATTTCTATATTGACCCTGTTTCTGTTGAATGTAGGTTTAAGATCACTTTACACACTCATTTCTGAGGGTATGTCAGACTTGGAGTATTTACAGGTACAAACTTACTTGCTCTACTTGAATTTCTAGTGCTTTCTGAACAACTAGCGCCAACTAATGATCATTTACCCATAGAAGACCATCATGGCCGACCCGTTTCTATACACACTCTTGATATAAGGCAATATGACCATGTGGTCGTTTCACAAACTGTTAATTTTGAATTGCATCCTAATTTAAGGATCTTTCCTATTGAAAAGTTTAAAATAAAATAAGATCTTTGATGTTCTGGTTCTCATTTCAGCCATCAATTGGTGTTGTTCTGGGCTTTATCGGGTGTAAGATGATCCTGGATTATTTTGGTTGGTATTTCAAGGATTTTTGTTTTTATTATACAAAATCTTCAAGACATCCTAAATTCACATTTTCTCAACTCTTCCACAGGGTTCCATGTATCAACCGAGGTGTCTCTTGGCTTTGTAGCTACAAGTCTTAGTGCTGGGGTGCTGTTAAGTCTAATGAAGAAGTCTGACTAGCTCAAGAAGCCATTCAAGCTCAGGGCAGGTGAAAAATCTGTAATTCATCTTTACTTTTGTTTTGTTTTGTTTATTTCGTAGGCATTTAATCTTTGCCTTTTTCTATTGAGAATAACAGTAGCAATTTGTCTTAACATGTGAATGCTATTGTTATTGTAATAGCGAGGAAAGCAATGATGAAAATCTTGCAAGGTTGAAAGAAGAAAGTGTTTCTTTCACTGTTGCAAAGCGTTTGACCATGCACAACAACGATAAACCAGGAAGGCTATTTCATCCATGATTATTTGGGGGAATCAACCCAATCAGTTCTGTAAGAGATAGCTTTCATTTGGTTGTAAATTGTAATGAGAAGCAGCGGGATGGATGGAAATAAAAATGTCAAGTCTCTATATAGCATATGCTACTGTAATTCCTTTATTTTTGGCTAAATTGGTTTGTTCTTGTCTCAGCCATACTCGAATTGAGGTTCTCCGTATAAACATAAACAAAGATACGTGTCTAAAACAAATGACTTGTCGTTCAAGTGACTAAGAGTAAAAGGAAGTGAAGTAACAAAGAAAAGGGTGATTGATTAACAATTCAATATACGGGTAGAAATTTGCTGATCTTTGCTTCCATAAACCAATTTATAAACTATTTGAGGTTGCGTATGGAAAATTCATGATGCACTGAGTTCATCAAATGATGTGGTAGTTTGTAGTTTTTACAAATCTAAATTCTTTCTGAACCATGTTCTATTTGTAAAGGTCGTACAAAAGAATAATTTACCTAAAAATAGATTTAAAAATAATAATATTTGAACTTAAATATGATCATCCTTAATCTATTAGTTGTTATGTAGTGCTATTTCTCTCATACTTAGTAAAATACAAACGGAAAAATATGAATAAAATATATAAGTGTATTATTCTGCAAAATTTTTAAGATACAGTCAAAAATTCAGTCATATAGAGTTCTTTAATATTAATTATTTACAAATTTAGTATGTAATATTTTACTTAATAATATGTGAAAAATATGTGAAATTTTTCTTTCTTTTTTCTTTTTTTTGTTGCCAAATTTAGGAAGGGGTGGAGTGGTTAAATAATTATTATTATTTAAGCAGAAAAAAGAAAAATTTGGCCCAAAAAAGACCACTTTGGACTATATATGATATCCGCGGGGAGGATAAGAATCTCCATGTGATTGTCACGTGATGAACAATTGTCGTCCTTCCTCCTTTTTTTCCTTTTTTTTTTTTTTCTTTTGTGGTTTGGAATCTGCTTGGAAGTAACAAAAATACATATTAAAATAGGAATACCAGCAACGTAAAACTCATAAACAAAATTACTGTTGTTATTACTTTCACCTTGATGGAAGGAAGCACACGTTACCCTAGTAATTTGATTCCAAAACGTCTTGAACAATAATAAAAATAATAATTAATTAATTGTCACCATTCACCAATTAGACCTTGAAAATGAATTCAATCAATAAAAACAAATAATTATTTTTAATTACTTTTCAGGTGGGCAAAGAGTGGGATGAAGTTCATGTAAAATCTTGAGAGCCTTGGACATGGATATATAAATGAGTTAATAGATAGTATTCCTATTTTAATATGTATTTTTGTTACTTCCAAGCAATTAAATTCATAGATAATTGGAGTTTTTTAGACTTTAATACATCAATACACACTGGACTATATTTAAAACAAAATCAAATGTAGGTATGATTATTTTTCAACCCAAAAGCATCACTAGGTTGCTGGTATATGGATATAACCGCAACCTAGGTTATGAGTTAATAGATTAAAATACACATCACTATATTACCTAGTTTTTAGACTTTAATATTACCTATATACATCAATACTTTTTCTACCCATATACTTAAAATATGGGTTCCTTGGTTTCTATTTTTGATAACGTTCCTTCTTTTTTCTGCCTAAAAAACTATAGTTTTTTAGACTTTAATACATCAATATCTATTAACTCATAACCTAGGTTGCGGTTATATCCATATACCAGCAACCTAGTGATGCTTTTGGGTTGAAAAATAATCATACCTACATTTGATTTGTTTTAAATATAGTCCAGTGTGTATTGATGTATTAAAGTCTAAAAAACTCCAATTATCTATGAATTTAATTGCTTGGAAGTAACAAAAATACATATTAAAATAGGAATACTTTCAATTTTGTTGTTGGCCACATTTTCATTTTAATAATTAGTTTTCTTGTTCCATTTAATATGTATTTGTTTTATGTTAAAATTTATTGGAAATTAGTCAATAGAATATAACAATGAATTAGTGTGGTTTATATGATTTAATATATACTTTTATTTATAGAAAGGCTAATAAAAATGTAAGTACAAAAAAAATTTCATTAGATTTACCCTAAACACTTTAGCTAGCAACCCCTCTCGAAAAATTCATAGTTCCACCACACACACTACTACCCTCTGTTTGGATGAGAGAAAATAACTTGGAATTTAGCTAAAAATTGGGATTTTAAGAGGAGAAATTGACAATTCCCTTGTTTGGGAACTTAAGCATGTAATTTATTAAATGACACGCGGAAAAAATCATGGAAATTAGGGCATCAAATTCCCGAGTTTAATTTCCACCAAAATAAGTGTCATTTCACAATTTTCATAGTGTCATTTACAAAAATCGACATATATAAATTCAAACACTGAAATCTTCAATAGCCAAAAATTGAAATGATGGAAATCTAAATTCTGTTATTTTAGAATTATATGTAATTTTCAATTCTTTCTTCCAAATAAAGGGGGTATTATGGAGTTTGAACTTGAGACCATTACAATCAAGACTTTTTCACCAAACTAGACTGCTTCGGCTACTATGGTATTTGTTTTGAAGAGATGTCAAATTAAAAAATGAGAAGTAAAAAATGTTGACCGGAGAAAAAGAGAGATAAAAAAGGATAAAAAATGAAACAAATCCACCCAATAATCTAGAATCTTCTGACTTGTAGATGGCTTTCATGACTGACCAGTGGATGACGGTTGGATCAATATCAGAATATAGAAACGGTCGTCATCCTGAACTTTCTTTCACGGTCTGCTGACCCTACGATTAATATTAAAACTCAGACGTGACAAGGTCCTGTCCTCAAATCGAACGGCTGAAAATTCAAGACCACGAAACCTTATCATGCACCACCGAAGCCAAACGCACGCATTCGTCACTGCTCGCGACTTCACACCATCCAACATTCATCTCACAGTCCCTATAAAAGGATCACCCACTCTGCACACAGACAACATTGTGCACCAAATTCTCATTGCCCAAAAAGAAAAACAACACCGAACCTTCTGCAAGGCAAAGCACCAAAAATGGCTTACAAGTATGATTTCTCATATATTTTGGTCATTTTTGCATCTGGGTTTTTCTGAATTTGTGTTTTTGTTGTTGTTGTTGCTAAAATTACTACTGGTATTTTTTTGGGTCTTGCAGACATGAGGATCTTTCTCCACCGTTGGATTCCACTTCCAGCCCACCTCCTCTTTTTGATGGCACTACAAGGTTTAGCTCTTTCCTCTAATTTGTTTTTGCTGTTTTTTTTTTTTTTTGGTTTCAGTTCAGTTCACTGTGTTTGCTATGTGCTTTTTTAAGTGTTGACTTTGTATTTTGAAGGCTGTACGTATGTTACACCTGCCCATTTGCACAGCGGGTGTGGATCACCAGGAATTATAAGGTTGTTTATCTCCTCTGTTTTTGGAACTCTTGACAGGACCCTTATATCATCAAAGACCTCACTTTGTCTTTTTTGTTATACGTTTTCATTTGTTAGTTTGGATTTAATATGATAAAATGTGGAATTAATCAGAACCCATATCCAATATGTTGTCTTACTGTTTGTTTTGTGTTGAATTTTTGAGCTGCAGGGTTTGCAAGATAAGATCAAGTTAGTCCCTATAAATCTTCAAAATAGGCCTGCTTGGTACAAGGAAAAGGTCTATCCTGAGAATAAGGTGATATACTTGAACAAAGTTATGTTCCTTGTTATCATTGATTATCTGTGGAATATTTGTTGAAGCTGGAAAGATCTCTTGATTGATTATTTTATAGGTGCCATCACTGGAGCACAATGGAAAGGTCATTGGAGAGAGTCTTGATCTGATCAAATATATGGATAGTAACTTTGAAGGGCCTTCACTTTTCCCCACTGTAAGATATCTTTCCATAAGTCAACTTTGCCTCTGATAACCTATCTTTGTCTCTCAGAAATTTGACCAAAGTGGTTCTGTGAAATTGTTTTAGGACCCTGAGAGAAGAAAGTTTGGTGAAGAACTAATAACCTACACCGATACCTTCACTAGGGCCTTGTATTCTTCATTCAAAGGAGACGCAGTGAAAGAAGCCGGTAAGACTTGGAAGTTTTTCCCATTAGGGTGACTGTTTTTGTTAATAAATTTAAACTGACCAAAATTCGTTATCTGCATTAGATGCTCAGTTTGATTACTTGGAGAATGCTCTTAAAAAGTTTGATGATGGGCCATTCTTTCTGGGTCAGTTCAGTTTGGTAAGTTGGATATTGAATTATGTACATGCCAATTGTTATTTTTAGATGCTTTTTTAGCAATATGATAATACATAAAGTATTGAAGTAATGGATAATATGTGATCTTCAGGTGGACGTAGCCTATATCCCATTTGTTGAGAGATTACAAGTCTTCTTATCAGAGGTGTTCAAGTATGACATCACAGCAGGCAGGCCTAAACTAGCAGCATGGTTGGAGGTACACAAAAAAAACCATAGAATTTTATTTAGAAAGTTATGAATTCTGGTGTCCAAGCTTTAACTCTGTAAGAACAATAGTCTCTCGCCTGTTAAAAAGAGGAACTCGAATAGTTTCTTTGAAGTAGCTTACAGAAACATCCCATGAGACTGAGCAACAAGATTGAGTTTGGCTAACTAGTTCGTATATATCACAGTTTTAGGTAATGGATGGTGAAAATTTTATTATGTCCTTGTGCAGGAAATCAACAAGATTGAAGCTTATAAGGTGACCAAAACTGATCCAAAGGAACTTGTTGAATTCTACAAGAAGCGCTTCTTGGTACATTCCCTTTGGCTGACCTGAATATGAAATTCATGGTCTTTCTTTCCGTCTCTGTTTCTATATTGGTCATGCTGTCTGTCTGCTAACCTATATGAAATATGTTTCCATTGCAGGACCAACAGTAAAACTTGTATACTTCTGCCTTGGACATGATATAAATAAGTGGCTGGCTCAGTCCTCGTACAGAATGCTTGCCGGCCTAATTATGTATGCATATGTGTAGTGTTGTTATGGATATGGACTTTGTCCGGATCTTAATATGTAATAGTGTCTTGGTTATATCAATAAAATTCAGGGCATTTGGTACCGTGAATTAATTTATACGTCCATGTCAATTATGTGTTTCTTTCCTAAAAATTAACGAAAGAGACTTCCTTTGCCAACATAGTGCTGTAAATGGAAAGAGTCTACCAAAGACAAATTGTGTTGTCTTAAAATTTGATCTTACAAAAGTAACCGCAGCACATGTATGTACAATACAACCAATGGATTTTTTTAATTTCTGGCATGAGTAAATTATCATGATTCACACTTTTTATTGGGTATAAGAGCCTCGTGGCATGTTTGCTTACACGAAATGTGACTTATCCTGTGATATAGTATCATATACTCGTTCTTGACTTTTTGAATTCGACTTCTGTGATTCTAAGTAAAGTAAACATGGCATTAAAGTGCTGACGAACTTGATTAGTAAATTAGTGGTTTCTAGTTCGAATTCTATGACACTTTTGTAGTGTGTGTGTGAGAAATTCCCTCGTAATTTAGACCATCGTTTGTATTAAAAAATAAACACATAGCATTAAGTTATTATTGTCTGAATTACGTATTTATCTTCTCTTTTATTGGTAAATACTTTTATATCTATCTAGATTTTTTATAGTACAAGTGACAGTCTAACATTAACAAGTTCCATAGACGAAAAAAAAGGTAGAAACATACAAAGATGCACTATTTTCTAGACTTGGCCACCACCAGACAGAGTCATCACAGGGGTCATATCACTTTGATAAAACTGACGCTTGAGCTGTGACATGTGAGGTGGAGGTGGAGGTGGCGGAGGAAGTGGTATGATTTGAGCATCTTCGTCATCCAAATTAACTAACAAAACCAAAACAAACAAAGAAAAACCACAAATGTGAAGCTCTCATTCTGCCGCACAAAACAAGCTGTTTGCAATTATAAGTCTCTCAATATACTAACTCTTGGTAATATAAGCTTGAGTCATATACCACTAGTTGATCCTTACCTGCATCTTCATTTTCGTCAAGGACATACATAAATTTGTCTTAAAATATCAGCGTTTAATGTGCTTCCACCCGAATCATAACTGCGGCAGTGGAAATCATCTTGCTCCTACTCACGATCTCTGCTACAACTTTTGATCGCATTGTTTTGCAATTAAGAACAATGACCATTTTCTTCAAATTTTGAGCATGCTCGAGGATATACCTTGCAAACTCGATTTCGTTAGATCCGTTGTCCGAATACTCTATGGTTACCTCCTTAAGGTGATGAAGGAAAGCAAGGTTTTGCAGTTTCCAGTATTCCATACAAAAAGCAGGGTTTTGCAGCCACTTGACTGAAAATATACAAAAAGCGACAAGCATACAAGCAAATTAATTTTAAATTAACAATAAAGAAAAAGCTTACCAACAAAGTATGTGTGTGCGTGAGAGGGAGATCAGTAGGCAACATACTTCATTTGTTTCGGCATCTATCCATGTCCCGGCCCTCCTTATGCACAAGATATTCAAATTAGGCATTCCTCTAAGAAAAATTGGTGCTCCCATGGAACCTTCCTGGAACATAGCTTGCGAGTTTTTCATGAAAAATTCTTAGTTTGAAAGAGGACAGGAACTTGTGCGTCTACAATTGTTTTTCAAATATTTTACCTTGATGGTCTCCTTGCTTATAATAACAACTTTTGGGCAGCTTATGTTGCAAAGAACCTCAATCACTGTGTCAAATTTGTTGGCAAGATATATCCTATTCTATTAGGGTTTTATTTATTTTTTCCTTTTGTATAGATATTATGTAATTAGGATTCCACTTATTTCCTAATTCAACCCTACTAGGGTTTGTAACCTTGTATTATAAATACCTCATTTCGGAGAATGAAATACGATTACTAGTCGTCATATGGCAAGTTGGATCAATGGGAAGAAGCCTGCTCCGTCTCTAGATTCCGATGCCTATGCCGAATGGGAAGAAGATAATTGTCCAGTGCAGTCATGGCTTCTCAATTCCATGACTAAACCAGTTCGTGCCTTGTTTGAACATGGTGATACTGCCTTTGATATATGGGAGGCTGCTCGGAAGACCTATACTTTGACTCAGAATAATTCTCGTTTGTTTCAACTCCGACGGCAGTCCATACTTACAGGTCAAAATGGTGAATCTGTGAAAATGTTCTATGAAAAACTCCATGCTATCTAGCAAGAGATTGATTGTCTACGTCCGTATGAGTTTAGCTGTTCTACTGATAGGGCTCGTCGTCTGAAAAAGATTGAAGCCGATCGAGTTTATGATTTTCATGGCGGACTTGATCCACCGTATGATGGTGTCCGTAGCCATATTCTTGCTCTTAGTCATGTCCCGCCTCCTCTCGAAGCCTATGCTATGGTTATGGAGGAAGACACCCGTCAGTCCGCTATACTTGGAGGAGGATCGCTGGCTCTCAAGGTTGACCCAGCTCGTCAACGACCGGTCGCCCAACACGACACGACCGGTCGCTCAGCACGACGTGACCGGTTGCTCTCCATCCAGAAAATTTGGTTCTTCTACTGGGTCTCGTCCTTCTGGCTCTACTCCTAGCTCTCTTGAAGGTCCGCCTAAATGTCGCCATTGTAATGGGAATCATTACTCTGAGAAGTGTTTCAAGGAGCATGGTTACCCTGATTGGTTTGCTGACTACAAAGCTCGTATGTATGGCCCCAAGGCCACTTACACTGTGACTCCTGATGAGGCCCGTCCTCCGGCTCCATCTGCAAATCTATGTGCTTCCGATACTATGCTAGGTATGAGTTCTACTACTTGGATAATTGACACTGGTGCTTATGATTATATGACTTATAATGATAATATGTTTGATGAGTTGTCGCATAACCCCCGTGACCCCCATATTACTAGTGCTAATGGTTTACCTTCCTCAGTTACTGGTGAAGGTACCATCCATCTCACTCCTTTTTTACCTCTGTCTTATGCACTCTTGGTTCCCAATATTCATTGCAATTTGTTATCTGTTGGGCGTTTACTTGATACACTTAACGCGTCTGCTACCTTCTATTCTACCCATTGTTTTTTTTTTCAGGATCTCAGGACTCACGAGAAGATTGGGCATGGTAAAAGGATAAGGGGGTTGTATTACTTACAGTTGCCGGCTGCAGCAGTTCGTGGTTGTGTCGCTAATAAAGCTCCGAGTGGCAGTATCAAAGACAAGCAACAATTTTGGTTATGGTATCGTCGCTTAGAACATCCGTCATTTGGTTATCTTAGACATTTGTTTCCTTCGTTATTTAGTTCGTGTGATGAGTCTAGTTTCAAATATGAGACTTGTGTAATGGCCAAGAGCCACCGTACTGTTTTTCCCTTAAGTAATAATAAAGCTGCTTTGCCTTTTGAGTTAGTACATTCTGATGTCTGGGGTCCTGCTCGTGTGACTTCTCATGGTTTCCGTTGGTTTGTTACGTTTATTGATGATTGCACTCGTTTAACATGGGTGTATTTGATGAAGAATAAACATGATGTTGCCTCTATTCTTCCTGACTTTTGTGCCATGGTGTCTACTCAGTTTCATGCTCGTGTTAAAGTATTTCAGACTGATAATGGCGGTGAATATGTGAATCATAACTTGACCCAATTCTTTCGTGATCAAGGTATCATTCACCAAACTACCACTCCATTCACACCTCAACAGAATGGTGTGTCTGAAAGGAAGAATCGTTAATTACTTGAAGTTGCTCGCTCTCTGATGTTGGATATGTCTGTTCCTCATCATCTTTGGGGATATGGTGTCTTGGCCGCCGCCTACTTGATTAACCGTACTCCTAGTCGGGTTCTTGATTTCAAGACCCCACTCGATGTGTTGTGTGCTCATACTCCTCCGGTTTCGGTCTCTAAGTTACCTCCAAAGGTGTTTGGGTGTATTGTGTATGTTCATGTCTACTCCCATCAACGAAGTAAACTTGATCATTGTGCTCTCCGTTGCGTCTTCATTGGTTATTCTACTACTCAGAAGGGTTATAAGTGTTATCACCAGCCTACTCAGAAGGTACATGTCACTTTGGATGTCACATTTCATGAAGAAGTATCTTATTATGTTTCTCCATCCTCTTCAATTCAGGGGGAGAGAAGGAGTGAATTGAAGAGTTTCGGAGTGGAGAATATGGAAGATCTTGGACCTGAATAAGGAATTTCTGGCGAACAGGAAGCGACCGGTCGCGAGGATGAAACGACCAGTCGCGAACGAATCTGTCTGGATACGACCAGTCGCGTAGAAGTGAGCGACCGGCCGCGAATGGATCTGCTTAGAAACGACCGATCGCACATAGAAAGCGACCAGTTGCCTGCCTCGACGAGCGACAATAGTATCGATATGAGTGACGCGACCAGTCGCCAGATGATATTCTTGGATTTTTCGAGCCTCTCTCCGAAGGACATAACAGTGATACTAGCGACTCTCGTACAAATGAAATTGATACAAGATCCCCCTCTGCCCTGCCATTGCCTCAATCAAGTCGTGATAATGAGGTACTTTCTAGTGATGTGCCTACCTATTCTCTGCCCCCACGTACTACCCGTGGGAAACCTAAAGTGCAATATTCTCCTGATATACATGCCAAGTCTAAATATCCCATTAACCATTATATGTCAACTCATCGTTTATCTAAGTCATATACATCATATTTGTGTCAATTATCTAGTTTATGTGTGCCAACTAAGTTGCAGGATGCTCTATCTGATCAAAACTGGGTAGATGCAATGCATGTTGAGATGGAAGCCTTGAACAAGAATGCTACTTGTGTAGGATTTTCAAAATATTTTTCCAAAGTTCATTTGAATATTAAACATGCATTTAATCAAATTAATCGCAGCGGAAGTCTATAGTGGTTGTTTAAATTCAAAAACAAAACTTCTTCCAAGTATCTTAAGCCATGAACATTGATATGTTTTTCATAAATGAAAATTCAAGAGAAAGGATAAGATCTAATTACCCTTGAAGCAATTATATGAACCAATTTGTGTTTGGTCTTCTCTTGATGATTTCCTCTTTGTTGATCTCCTCTTTGATCTTTGATCTTTGCTCCTTGATCTTTCTCCTCCATGTGAGCCACAAAAGTATATGGCCTCTAAGTCTCCACACCAATGGAACCTTGAGATGAGAATAAGTATCTTGAGAATACTTGGATGCTAGTGCAAGATTCTCAAGATTGGTTTCAATCTAAACCACTTTGAAAGATGAAAGTGTTTCACTCTTGAAAACTCTCTTTTTTCTCTCTTTGATCTTCCAAACCCATTTGGTTGATGTTGGATTGTGTTTGTGTGTTAATGAGCTTATGGAAACAATTCCCATACACATTCACTTAAGCATTTTCGGCCAAACCCCATTGGGCTTCCAAAATTGGGCCTTATGACACTTAAACCATAATATTTAGGTGTCTTAAGCCCTTGGGCTTGATACCCAACCATTTGGGCTTTCCGTTAACTATTACTTAGCCCAAATACGTTTTTACACGTAGTAAATCATCCACATCAAATCAATCAAATTGATTTCCTCATTCTCATTTGCATTACTCAAAGTTAACCATTTAAGGTGTGCGATCCATTAGGTTCTAATTAGCAAGGCAGTGGGAAAATATTAGAACTCTTTCTAACCAACTGGAATTAAAACCCCTTTTTAATTCTTCCTTTATTTGGATCGATCACAATCAATCCTAGGACTTCCACAAGCCAAGAGTGACATCTAGCAATATATCAAGGCTACCCAAGCTAACCAGAATAGATGAAGAACCTATTCAGTTGGAATTGCAATGCAATACGGTCCTTCTCTCATACAATGTTTCAAATCATATTATTAGGGTACGGATTGATTATGTCAAACCCCTAATATGATTTATAACCTCATGTGATTCAAAAGAACGTGATTAAGAACAACTTTCTAAATCAAGCTCAAAATACTTTGGCCAAAGATTTACTGAATCACATCTTGAAACATTCTCCTTCTTTATCGAAAGTAGAGATTCCTTATTGTACATTCACATGCCCCTATGATGAATTAAGAGATCCCAACAACACTTAAGACAAATCTTTTACGGCTTGCCTTTAAGAGCTATCAAAGATCAATAATGCATCACAAGACAACCATGATGCCTCAGGTCTAAGGACTAATTTGCATTATTGCAACTATGAGTTCTCGTTTGACATATAGATAAATACTCCATACGAGAACTACGGTTGATCGCGTTCAGTGTACTCATTCACTAATGAGCACCCACATACTTGTATTAGTGTCAACTACACAAATGGTTTGAGACTAACCATCCTCCCAATTGAGCATACATAATATGTGCTAATCTTGACGGTTTATCAATGTCCATTTGATAACCTATGATTAGGAACATTTTGGGATGCTACAGTTAGAGATTAAAGGTCTCCCGAATCTAATCTTCTTTAGATTACTTTATCTCTTGTTTAGCATACCCTGGACATTTGTTTCTTTACACGATGTAAAAGATAACAAATTAAGTTTGCCCTTTATATATCATATATGAAATGTATTCTCAGGAGATTACATCAAATGTATTGGCTCTTAGGGCACATTTCTAACAACTTGGGAGTTAGTTCCTTGACCAAAAGGAAAAAAGGCAGTTGGGTGCAGATGGGTGTTTACTTTGAAGCATAAGGCTGATGGTTCCATTGACCGTTACAAGGCAAGATTGATAGCAAAAGGGTATACTCAGACATATGTGGTGGATTGACTTTTGCTCCAGTAACTAAGCTCAGCACTGTACGCGTACTCTTATCCTTAGCTGCTAATCATGACTGGACGCTGTTACAATTTGATGTCAAGAATGCGTTCCTCCATGGTGACCTCAAAGAAGAAATATACATGGATCCTCCACCGGGTATCCTTGTGACCGCTAAAGAGGGTATGATGTGCAAGCTACTGAAATCATTGTATGAATTAAAGCAGTCTCCAAGAGCTTGGTTCGGGAGGTTTCCTGCATCTATGAGAAAGTCTGGGTATGTACAAAGTAATACAGATCATACTTTGTTTCTGAAACGTCGCAGAGGTAAATTAACAGCTTTAATAATTTATGTTGATGATATGATTGTAACTGGAGATGATCAGGTAGAAATACAGAATCTTCAGAAATATCTTGCGTCTGAATTTAAGATGAAATCATTAGGTGACTTGAAATACTTTCTTGGGATTTAAGTTGCCAGATCTAAGCATGGTATTTTTCTGTCCCAAAGAAAATATGTTTTGGACTTGCTTGCAGAAACTGGAATGTTGGATTGTAAACCCATTGATACTCCTAGTGAACAGAATCACAAGTTGGGGTTGTATCCTGATCAAGCTCCTACTGATAAGAAGTGCTATCAACAGCTTGTGGGAAAATTAATTTATTTGGCTCATACACGTCCAGATATTGCATATGCAGTGAGTGTGGTGAGTTAGTTTATGCACTCACCTAGTGAAGATCATATGGGTGCCGTGACACGTATTTTGAGATACCTCAAAGGGGCTCCTGGCAAGGGGTTAATGTTTTCCAAGTACGGTTATACAGATGTGGAAGGGTACACAGATGCTGATTGGGCAGGTTCAGCTACAGATAGGCGCTCAACATCTGGGTATTTTATGTTTGTGAGTGGCAATCTTGTTATGTGGAGGAGCGAGAAACAAAAGGTGGTGTCTCGATCTAGTGCTGATGCCGAGTATCGGGGAATGGCTCATGGTGTATCTGAGTTACTATGGTTGAGGAGATTATTGAGATACCTTGGTTTTGGGCCTAAGAAACCCATGAAGTTATATTGTGACAATACGGCTGCGATTGCAATTGCTCATAACCCGGTTCAACATGATCGTACAAAGCATGTGGAGGTTGATCGAAATTTCATTAAAGAAAAGTTGGATGCGGAGATTGTTTCCTTTCCGTTCATCCGCTCAGAGTATCAGTTAGCCGATGTTCTTACGAAAGTTGTTTCTACAAGTATCTTTCGCAACTCCCTCGACAAGTTGGACATGCGTGACGTCTTTGCTCCAACTTGAGGGGGAGTGTTGGCGAGATATATCCTATTCTATTCGGGTTTTATTTATTTTTTTCCTTTTGTATAGATATTATGTAATTAGGATTCCACTTATTTCCTAATTCAACCCTACTAGGGTTTGTAACATTCTATTATAAATACCTCCTTTCGGAGAATGAAATAAGATCTGAAAATATTCTACCATATTGTTTGACTAAATTGATTCCCTTCATGCCTTAAAAGAAGCTCAACTTTTTCCAAACTCATTAGTTTTCCCAGATTTTGGACATTCCCCCCACTGCCTTTCCATTTCAAGTTTTTAAGATTTGGAGCAAAAACCTTCAATGAATTCCTGTTTGTATCTCGACGATAGGTAGGCCATAGTTCTATATCTATAGTTTCAAGCTTCTCACCAGATATATTAAAATGCAAGGGGTCATTATAATGTGTCCTGGGACGAAAGTTTTCCAAAGACGAACTTTCAATGGTGATATTCTGTATCCCTCCAATACGAAGAAGCTCTAACTTCTTAATGCATTTGTAGGAACATGTGATCCATTTGAAAAACATCTCGTCTACTATTGTGGTTCGTAGAGTAACCACAGCTCATGCAGAGACGCTGCATCCTATTAGCACCACGATACAACAAGTATCTATCCAAAGAAGTCATCATCCTCACTTCATACTGGTGGGTTGTTTCTGCTGCACATAATCTTAGCCGCTCGGCTATACTATTTATAAAAAATATTTATTAAAAAAAGGACCCCCGTACAGCCGGGTGGCTATACTCTTTTTTTTTAAACCGAGTATAGCCGAACGGCTATACTATTTATAAAAATAAAAAAAGGCCCCACCTGTGATGCGCCCGCTTTGCCACGTGTCAAAAATATTATAGCCGTATTATAGCCGCATGGCTATACTATTTTTATCAAAATCGTAGTATAGCCGCGCGGCTGTACTATTTTTATTATAAAAAATGAGTCTCGCCGCACGGCTATACTACTTTTCATTATTAAAAAATAGTATAGCCGTTTATTATAAAAAAAAATCCGAATATAGCCGGACGGCTATACTATTTATAATAAAACAGGGACCACTCTCCTGGAGCCTAGCCCCCGCTCCGCCACGTGTAAAAGTAGTATCGCCGGGCGGCTATAAGATTTTTTAATAATAAAAAACTGTAGTATAGCCGCTTGGCTATACGGTTTTTTTAAAATTAAAAAACCCGAATATAGCCGGGCGGCTATACTATTAAAAAAAAAGGACCCGCCTGGCGCTAGGGCTTGCTTCGCCACGTGTCAAAAAAGTATAGCCGCTCGGCGATAGTTACGCCAAAAAAAAAAGGGACAAAGATTAGGTGCACGTGCATCCAACTTAGCGTTGGCCGTAGCTGTAGCGTATCTTCCCTCCAAGACCCGCTAAAAGCTCACGTGACCAAAACTGGCAGTTTCAATTCAACGTCTACATAGTAGTAGAAGCTTTGAAATGAAAACTTACATATGGAGCAGCCCTGAGCTTACACAGTGACACTCTTCAGAGAGAGAGAGAGAGAGAGAGAGAGAAAGAGGGAAGACGTTTCGTCTAAGTGTCGGTTTCAGAGATCAAGAACCGGCTCTTATATCTCTCCGAATCAAACGCCGCAAACCCTAATCTCTCTCTCTCTCTCACAGCTATGATGGCGGAACAGAGCTTCAATGTCCTCCACGCTCCAAAGCCCAGGAGGTAAAGCCTGCGCTCTCACGTACGCTTTGAAATTTCGCCTTCTCTGAACGTGTCTTGTAACCCTAATTCTTCGCATTTTCTCTAACAAATTATATGTAATTAGACTCTCTCCAACAATCCTTCGTCTTCTTGCTGCTGATACTTCGGAACAGAGAGTGACTCAGTCATGTCGCACTCAAATTATTCTATTCAATTCCTCTCGTAGATCGATTATCCATTGCTTTTGTTTCTCGAATTTAATCTTTTAGAATTTTAAACTCTGCTTCAGGATTGGTTAGTCTTGAATTTTGATGAGGTTCAGGATTGGCTAGTCTTGAATTTTGATGAGCTTGTGTGGTAATTGAGGGGAATTAGGGTTAGGGTTCGTCCAAATGCGTAATGTGCATGGGTGATCTTCATTTTTTGCTTCGGGTGTGTAATGTGGCGGAAGGTTTAGAATTTTGAGTTTGGTTGTAAAGAAAATGAGAGCTATGGGCAGTAGAATTGCAACTCTTTTTGAAGCATGTTGTTGTCCTTGTTGAGTAAGCGCTCGTTGGAGGCTGATTCCAGGTCTGTAGAGTTCAGCAACTTAATGTGTATTTGGTTCTTGTCCGGTTTCTTAATTCACAATGCCGGGCAACTGCAACCTTCATATTTGTTTGTAGATGTTAAATGCACGGCACATTTGTTTTTTCTGGCACGGATTTGACATCAAGATGCTGCGTTAGATTGTTTTTGTCATGGAATCTTAGATTTTTTTATATAAAAGTTTTGTTATAGTTTCCATTTAAAAGATTCATGGAGAAATTGCTGTCAACAGGGACGCCTATGGATTTGCTTTGAGACCTCAGCATGTACAAACATATAGAGAGTACTCTCATATCTACAAGGTATTTTCTTGGGCACATGTTATGCGCATTTTGTGATATTAAAATCACTTTGTAACTGTTTTAACATTCCTTCAAGTATCATATGATCAACTTCAATATGTCGATGGGCGAAAGCCAGTATTTTGCTTTAAACTTCTGATATTATCTGTGTGATTGCTATAGGAGGTATTATCAGCTGAAACTTTTGCAAGAGAGGAAAATATGATTTTAAATCGATTCTAAGCTTTATAGCAAACTAAAGTGGCATGATGTATTATCCTTAGGTTCCAGTTTTGTAATAGTTTTAAATAAGTGATGTGAGGCTTTACAAATGTATTTCCAAGGACTTCTTCTTCTGTTGAAAAAAGTATTTCCATCGAAATGAACAGAGCCAAATGACTAAAGTAAGAAAATTTGACCGTTCAGTTTAGTGATATATTTATGGTATCAGGAGGAGGAAGAGGAAAGATCAAATAAATGGAAGAACTTCCTTGAACATGTAGAGAAATCTTCTGAACTGTGCTCTCCTGAGAAGGCACATAAAGAGGAATTGCAGGCTGAAGCTACTGAGCAGAAAGCAGAGACAGTTCCTGAGAGTGGTGAGGAAGGGAATGATACAATTAGTGGGAAATCTGTTTCGGGTTGTTCATCAGAAAGAGATCCTGAAAAGGAGCTTCAACATTCAAAAGAAACAGAAAAAAGTAAGGTCCAAACATGGACTCTCATTAGATCATCTCTTAGTTCCATTGAAAATATGATGAGCTTTCGTGTTAGGAAGGGAAAAATTATGAAAGATAAGCAAATAATTGTGGATAAAGACCACCTTCCATCAGAAGCAGCCTCTTTAGGAGGGGCATCTGAGGATGATGTTGAGGAAGACGTTTGCTTTAGCGATGCATTGAACGACAGTCCGGATGCCTTCACTGCAGAAAATTCTGTAAGTGATGGGTTCTCTGACGGTGTGAAAGTTGCTGGGAAAGTAGAGGCTATGGGTGGTGGTGTCCCTAACAGTGTGCAAGGTATTGGGACAGAGGAAGCTGAGGAAGCTGTGGCTAATGGGGCCCCTACAGAGCCTTTCTTTCCTTGGAAACTAGAACTGGAGTCTCTAGTTCATGGGGGAGTGCCAACGGATCTGAGGGGAGAGGTAAAACCCTTACCCTCAACTTGATTGGTTTTACCAAAATAACTTGTTTGACAGGAAGTGCAATGCTTTCTAAATCTTTCCATTGCAGGTATGGCAAGCTTTTGTTGGTGTGAAGGCTCGTCGGGTGGAGAGATATTACTACGAATTGCTGGCTCAAGAAACAAATACTACTGAAAGCGTGGATAAAGACAACTCATCTGGTGTTCCCAGAAAATGGAGAAGGCAGATTGAGAAGGTCATTAGATGCATGTGCCTTGGACTTTGTCGTTTCAATTCGTAGGTGCTGCTTCTTTTGCTTTGTATTGCAATCTGGGTTTCTCCCTAAACTAACTTTTTGCATTCTATTGCAGGACATACCACGTACATTTCCAGGGCATCCTGCATTGAATGAGGATGGTCGTAATTCACTGAGGCGTTTGCTTTTAGCTTATGCTCGTCATAACCCCTCTCTTGGGTATTGCCAGGTAATTGGGGCAATTCATCTGAAATTTTGTTTTGTATGTGTTTCAGTGGATTTGTCAAGGGGTAATATATTTTATTAATTAAAAAGATTCAATGTTTGTCTTTTGTGTACACTTCTAGCAACTAATACATTACATGCACTGACCTGAAGTGTTTTTTAATTTTATTTTATCGAACACCTGATAAATGTCTTATTTATTACTATATTAGTCAGTATTATTATTACTTTGGTATGAAAATATATGCAGGCAATGAATTTCTTTGCAGGGTTATTGCTACTTCTGATGCCTGAGGAAAATGCCTTTTGGTACGTTTTTAGAGCTCATATTCCCCTATCTCTTCAAATTGTGTATATATAATATATATCATTTCTAATAAAATCGATGCTCTCTAATAACTTCTGCAGATAAATAGTTTAATAAGATTTCTGAATTGTGCATTGGCTATTCGTATGTTTTTGTTTCTTTCTTTTTTTATGGCACAAAATTTTGTTGAAAGAGTTTTCCATATTTGCTAAAGACAATGGTTGTCTCTTTCAACATTACAGCAGTTCAATTCTTAACCAATCTGTACAGGCATGTTCTATGATAACCCAGCTCATTCTTTAAACTGTTTCTTTCCATATTATTTTTCTTATAGGACTTTTGTGGGTATAATTGACGACTATTTTGATGGCTACTATACTGAGGAAATGATAGAATCTCAGGTGTGATTTCATGGTTTAGAGTTCTTGAGCATAAATACATGCCATTGCATTCTGTTTCACCATTTGATGTTTATCACACTTCCAACAGTTTTAATACTTATGGAGGATTCTTTTCTGATTCATCTTCATGAAAATTAATTATTCTGTTTATCAGGTGGACCAACTTGTATTTGAGGAGTTGGTGCGAGAAAATTTTCCAAAATTGGGTTTGCATACTTCTCATAATCATCAATCATCTTATATTTGGTTCTTTACATTCCATGAAACGGTGTGGTACTCTTCTTACTATCCCTCCATGCTTATGGCAGTGAATCATTTGGATTACTTAGGAGTCCAGGTGGCATGGTTCACTGGACCTTGGTTCCTTTCCATATTTGTAAATATGATTCCTTGGGAAAGTGGTGAGATTTATGCGACACTGCTTTGCGTTGTTTAAATAACGTCTCATTAGTTCAGTTTCAAGAAAGACTTCGAAGTCATATCTACCTTCTTATTGCTTCCTTGATCTTCAGTTATTCGAGTTTGGGATGTGCTTCTATTTGAAGGAAATCGTGTTATGCTTTTTCGAACAGCACTAGCATTATTGGAGCTATATGGTAATATGCTGCAATTTTACTAACTCTAAGCTCATAAAAGATATGATTTTGTTTGTTTTTCAATCAAAGATATGATTTTGTTGATTTTTTAATTTCATTATCTGTATGTTTCTGCAGGTCCGGCTTTAGTTACCACTAAAGATGCCGGGGATGCTATTACTTTATTGCAGTCCCTTGCTGGCTCAACATTTGATAGCAGCCAGCTTGTTTTGACTGCTTGCATGGGTTTTTTGGCTATAACTGAAACTAGATTGCAAGAGTTGAGAGATAAGCATCGGCCAGCTGTATTAGCAGTAGTTGAGGAAAGATCTAAAACGGGTCAGGTTTGGAAGGATTCCAAAGGGCTTGCATCTAAGCTGTATAGTTTTAAGCATGATCCTATTGTAACAGAAGAAAAAAATACTACTGAAGAAGGCACTACAGATGGCTATGTATCTCATTCGAAATCTGGCTCCCGTAATCTTGATGAATTACTTAGTGGCACATCCGTTGATTCAGAAGTAGATTCTTTACCAGAGCTTCAGGATCAGGTTGCTTTCTCTTCTCATCTTTTCCTAAAAACCTTTTTGGCATACATTGGATCTACAATGTAAATTGTGAAGTAAATGTCTTGATAAAATTGGCCAAGTTCATTTAGTTGACTACTTAACGGACATGTTTAAAGTTTTTCTCAACTTGTAGTTAGTTTAACGAAATAAGCAATCCCTGTACAACTCCTTTTAAATTTCAATCATTAACAGCTTTTGTGCAGGTCATTTGGTTGAAGGTTGAGCTATGCAGAGTGCTGGAGGAGAAAAGATCTGCCGTACTCAGGTTACTTGCTACTTAACTTGGTTCGAAGTTCTGCACTTTTGGGACCTGATTTGGTAGCTATCGCTTGATAAAAGTGAAAGAATTTAAGATAAGACGCACTTAAGATGTTAGTTGTGGGCCTTGTTCCATTTCAGCTGGAATCCTGCAATGCATTGTTTCCTTCATCCTCATTGACCCATCGAGGTTAATGTACATCCATAAGACTACCTAAATATTTCCTTTTCTAAAAACACACATCAGTTTTGGCTTTGTTGTTGTTTTCTGACACAAACTTTTATCTTTCCCTTTGCCTTCGTCAATGTGAAACTTCAAAAATGACCAAACTCTTTAACTTACTAGTTTGATAATGCCCAATTGGCACCTATTAACACCCATAGAAGGCCATTGGTTTTCATGCATGTAATTACTCTTGTGGTGAAACTATCAACTGCCCTTTTGCCTGGACTATTGTGATCTTATTTTTGTGCCTTGTGACAATAATGATTGAGACTGTGTTTGTGGTTCCTGTTCCTTTTCTAGAGCTGAGGAGTTGGAGACAGCGCTTATGGAGATTGTCAAGCTTGATAATCGACGAGAATTAAGCGCAAGGGTAGTTCCACTGTTGATTTAGCTGACTATTTTTCCTGTGTTATGATCTCAAATTATTCCATGTTGAAGAAATCTGTTATGTTTGACTATTATGTCATGCTGAAGAAATCTGTGCAATTGTTGTTTTAAAGATGGTGATGTTTCACAAAGTTTCTTTAGTTCAAATCTTTCTCCAGCAGTGCAAAGATTATTGATGAATAGTTTAGGGATCAGTCAACACAATATATCCTTCAAGTTGTTGCTTTACCTTCAATCAGGCACTCCAATATGCTGTCATGACATCAAGCATCCACTGATTGATGTTTTGGAGTGACAGATGAGTTGTTGGGTTATCTTCAGTCTTCTGATTATTATTGATGAGAAGGGTCAGGATTATTCACCCCCGGTAAATCACACAAGTTGGACACCATTTTGAGGCCCTTCAGTGCAATAATTTTCAACAGTAAGGATGAATTGTGACGTTTATCCTTAATGCAACCAAGGTGATAGAGGAGTTGTATTCTTTTTTTATTTTTTCTCACCTCAACTCAAACAACCTTGTCACAATTCATCCTAACTGTAGAAGTGATTGCACCCAACACACTCAAGATAAGATTGTTTCAGAATTTGTAACCAAAGAAAAAAGATTTAGATCCCAACGCTAGTGAAAATGCTTTAAACTTTTATGCTTTAGCCTCCTATCCTAGTTGAGCCGGTGCTAGTGGAGATTCTTTCTTCACTTGGGTAGACATCCTCTGGTCATCCAACTATGTACAGATTGTTCCGATCTTCTCCCTGGGATTTTAGGATTGCGAATTACAAGATTTTCCTGTGAATTTTTGAATTCATATCCTTGTAGGTTAATACCTTTTCTTGTGGTCCTGCAGGTTGAGCAGTTGGAGAAAGAGGTGGCTGAGCTACAGCAAGCCCTTGCTGATAAGACAGAGCAAGAGGCTGCAATGCTTAAGGTTCAAATTTATTTGCTGTTTTCTCCTCTCTTTTTTTGGGGGGGCAGAGGAGAGGAAAGATAATCTCTTTCTTTCTTTTTCCTTTTTGGGTTCTGTTCAGGTCTTGATGTGGATGGAGCAAGAGCAGAAGGTAACTGAAGATGCACGAATAAATGCCGAGCAAGAAGTAGCTGCTCAGAAAAATGCAGTTCATGTGCTTCAGGTTCCTTTTTTCTTTGATGCCGTGGAAATTGAATGATGCTATTTTAAAGATTGGGATACCTATTTGAAGCCATCTCCTAACATCTTGGGAGTTTCCTTGCTCTTTCTTTGAAATAAAATCGCCAACAAGACAATGCTGGGCGTTTTCTGCCTTGCAGTGATTAAATAAATGATATATAGTGCCCTATTTTGTAATAAAATTTTGGGACATGCACCATTTCCCTGTCTTTTTAGCTTTCTAAGAAATCCACATTCTTGTAAAATGCATGACTGCGGAAAAAAATGCTTAATTGAGACAGCTGAACCTATTTGCTCGGCAGGTTATTGTGTATTGCTGTTGGAGCCTCCAGATCTCACTTTTTTCCATCTTTGTAAAACATGAATGTATCTATTTCTCAACAGAAAAGAATATATGCAGGAAAAATATGACAAAGCCATGTCTTCACTTACTGAGATGGAAAAGAGAGTAAAAGTGGCAGAATCGATGTTGGAAGCTACATTGCAATATGAATCTGGACAAGCCAAAGCACTAAAATCTCCACGGTATATGAAAATCTCTGTTTCTAGAATGAGCTATATGATGATTTTCTGTACGCTATTCAGTTTCCTTTTCTATATAGTGTGTATACATTTGCCTGTCATAAATACTGTAACTACTTATTCATTGGTTGTTTTATTGGGCCATATATTTCTCTGGTAGTATTTATCAAGGTAGTGTGCTTTGTAGGGCTGCGACCACCCAGGGGAACACCAAAAAGTTAGGCATTCTGTCATTTGGACTTGGTTGGCGTGACAGAAATAAGGTATATAATTACATTTGCCGTGTTGATCGCCCGTAATGTTCATCACAGGATCCAGTTGATTGAAGAGTTCTTTTAGTCTTAACCAGTGCATGCTTTCTGTTCGTAAACCTATTTTCATTTGTGACAGGGAGCCAGTGACTTGAAATCACCCAGTGAACAGAGAGAGCCAAGCTCTCCAAAGGACAAAACTGGTGAGGAAGAGAAGGGGAATGCAAAGTGATGGATGCTTTCTCTGATTGCCATGAAAGAGCAGAGATTGAAACTGCTGCTGCCTAAGTATGTCAGTACATGTCTTCTTCATTCTCTTCGTCTTCCTCTTTGTATTTATATACTGGTGGCTAAGAGGGCCATCAATCTGTAAACTTGTCAATTTTTAACTGTGGGTTCGGTTTACCCCTAGACAGTCAGAATGTAAAGCACATTAGTTCTCTTTTTCAATAGTCAATTTATTTACAATAATGGCGTTTTATAATCACTTTTGGCCTCTGTTAGTGGATATCATCGTCATCATCAGCAAATAGGAACATTCTTTTTATTAAATATTTGCATTCCTGCTGGGTTTTTTTTTTTTTTTTTTTTTTTTTTTTTTTCTAGTAGTTTATGCACTTTAATTAAATAAGGTAGAGTAGTACTTCAACCCAAAAAGTTGAGAAATGATTGCCAAAGCCAATCGGAGCTGAGCTCCAAGAGTGAAACCAATGATGACCGAAACTAGTAAGTGCCTGAAGTGGGTTTGATTGATCTGATCAAGTGGCTTTTCCTGCAACTCTATCTTGTTCTTCCTTTCCTTCTTGGTCCTAGTTGTATTGCTGTAAAAAGCTTATTTATTGGTACAAGAAAAGAAAGACAAACCAATATCCACCCTCTCGAAAAACTATTTTTGTTAGCCCTCAACTATTTTTGTCAGATTTGTTAGGCATTTATATACTGGGGCCGAGAGGGAGCCGTCAATCTGTAAGCTTGTCAACTTTTTAAATCGCAGTTTGACATATATGCAAAAATAATTCATAAAAAATACAAAGAAAAATGTCCATATACATTGAAAGTAGGAGTCCCTACTTCCAGGAGGCAAGTTTAACCAAATTGTAACTAACAAAATATTGTTAAGAAAATCAGAATTTCGGATAGGCTTTCTACTTTAAGTTCCGAGTGAAGCCATTTATTTCCTCCATTAACAAGTCGGTGATGATGAAGCCATTTATTTCTCTTCAGCCTTGACTACTTTCTCTGCATTGTCTCTGAACTTCTTGTATATGTCACTTCTGTAGAATTTTAGTGTTCTCCTCACCAAAACAAGTGAGCCGAGAGCTGCAAACAGTGTGACAGTAGTCAAAATTGTAAATGACAGCTTATAACACTGAGTTCCAATGCATGTTAGAGGCTGGCCCTTGATCCTTTGTAGACCAAGCCTGGCAAGCTCCTTGTTTGCCTCTTTGTCATAGAGCGCACCAGTGATCTTGACACTCAATATATAAGAGGCAAGAGGGCTTATCAATTGGCTAAAATTCAACAGCAGCGCGTAGTGCTTCAACCCGAAAAGCTCAGAAATGATTGTCACACACAATGGGAGCTGAAGCTCGAGAGTAAACCCGATGATGACTGAAGCAAAGTACAAGGAACCATGGAAGGGAAAAAAAATGAAGAGGTAGCCAAAGCTTGCCAAGATGAGGGCAAGAGTGAGCATGAGGGGTCTTGGGATTTTGTATTTCATGAGTAGGATTTCTGAGGCGAACCCAGAAAAGATTCGACCGAAAAAGTTCCATATGCTGTGGAGTGACACAAAGGTGTTTATGGCCTGAGGTTTGTACCCCAACGCCTCCCCGATTTGGCCTAGGTTGTCCGTGGCAGTAAAGCTTGAGCCAAGTCCGAATAAAGTTGCAATGAATATGATCAGCATGTCAATGCTGAAAAGTGCTTGTGAAATGGTATAGTCATCTCCTCTAGGTGGCTTGTTGAACAAGTTTGAGACGAAAGATGCACGTTTCGGCTTCTTCACCTCTTGATACTCTAGTTCTTGTTGTTCTCGTTGGGAAGAAGAAGAAGAAGCAGGATCTTCTTGTTTGGATGGAATTACTTCTTGTGGTTTCTCAATGGTTATCTGAGGTGCTTGTTTTATTAATTTCCAGTTGACTAATTCCTCTCATACGGTAATCCAGAGAGGAAGCAAAACAATGATGCAGACCACCGTAGCTGTCGCGGCTTGAGCTGCCTGAGGGAACACAACCGATTTCTGAGTCAGAGTTATTGCCATGAGAAACAAAGCCAAACCAATTGATACATACAGAAACTGGAAGAACATTCTGAGCTGGTTTTTGTTTTGGTTTTGGCTTTGTTGTTGATTTTCAGTACTGATTCTTAAAGGACGAATTGTATGCAGAAACACAAGTGTGATTGCAGCTAGGAGCCAACCAATCAGAAGAATAACACTCTTCCTGTCCTGAACTCCATAAAAGGCTACATAAATTTGGGTGATAATAGCCGCACTAAGCCCAATGTACCCTTTGAGGAGGCCAATTATAATGCCACGACTTTCTGGGAAGTTTTTGACACATGCAGGAACAATTCCTGTGTTTATAAAGCACATAGAATTTGCTGCAATGTAAATGTAGGCACACATTTGCCAGATTTGTGGCTTGGCAATCTTGCCTGTAACTGCTAGCCATATCATGAAGTAGCCAGAGAAGTTCATGGCTGCACCAATGAGGAGCACAAACCATGTTGGTGTAACCTCTGCAACTAAGCCTGCATAAATGCCAATGTTGACCCCAAGTTCTTTGGAAAAGCTCAACAAATTGAGGGTTTCTTGGTCATAACCAAATGTGACTTTGAGCTCTTTGGAATAAATCCCAAAGAAATAGATTGTACCACAACCAACCATCATCATCAATGAAGCGAAAACGGTGAACCATCGGCCTTTGGCCACAAACACTAAAAAGCTCGAGATTTCCGGTGCTCATTCTGCCTTGAGCTCCTAGTGTTTGGTATGATAGAAGAATAGTAATTGTATACGTTGCATGCAAGGTCTCCTTGAGGTTATGAGGGTCTGAAAGCAAGAATTGAGTATTTAAAATGTGCCCAAACCAGAGCATGGGTTGGTCTTTCAGTTAATTTGGTTACTTTAGGTTTTTGTCTCTTTGGTTAACAACTTCGTTTCTTACTGTATTGCTGAGATTTGTCGGGCATTGTCATCATGAGTACCATTACTTGAAATTGAGTGTAGTTACCTTTTTTTAAAAAAAAATTATTATTATTATTTGAAGTATCAGAGAAACTGATTCTAGTTGAAACTCTTACCTGGGTATGGTTGACTTAACTAACGCTCCTTTTTTTAGCCGCCAACACTCAGAATTCAAATTGAATATTTCACGTAGAAAGATAGCCAAGCAACATTGACAGGCTTCTTATAGCCAAAAACAAACCAATATTGACACAGTTTAAAATTACATTTTCCACAACTCCCATATTTCAAATACAAAGCAAAACTATACCCCCAAAACTTGAAACATTTTTAAAAAAAAAAAAAAAAAAAGGTACTCTATCAAAAGATACCTAAGGGGCGTAAAAAATACAAATGAGAAACCACTGCAAGAAGGCACACAAAGATGTTATGATACAGCCTTCTAGCTCTATATATATTCAGAAAAAGGGAGGAAAGTTTTTCTGAGGAGACAACACGGAGATGGAAATTGGGCTTTTCATCTGTGATGACACAAAACTGCAAGCAAAAAACTTGCGGCTAACAAGCATTCAGAACTAACCTCTGAGTCCTTGTTATCATCAGCCATAAAAATATTAATCCATACCGTATGAGCATCTACCCAGCAGTATTATAGCAATGCCATGGCTGGCAGGCCTCAGAACAGCCACCAGCATTCGGAAGAAACCCAACAACTTACAACCTAGCCTTAATTTAATCTTCTAGTGTCATGTCCACTACCATAATTGAGCTTTCCTTTCACTATCCCTCTTGGTTCTAGGGGGTGTACAAGGGGCAAGACGGGAGCTTTGGACTGGCTGTGTTTCCTGGTCGTGCTTCTGTGAAGCAAGGTAAGTTAAAGCTGTGACAACATCAGCTATAACTGGCCGCATATTAGGCTGCTCCTGTACACACATTGCCGCAACAGCCAGAGCTTGGTACAAGCCCCTTTGGGGATACTGACCCTGGAGCATTGGGTCTGCCATTTGCGAAAATTTCTTTCGGTCTTTAAACAAGGGTCTTGCCTGAAAACAAGTAGTCATATATACATGTGTGTTAAAGATCAAAATAAGTTCTGGTTTGCAGAAGTCGTTATTGATGGTCAGTCATGGTATAAGGCTTTAGAATTTCACAATTAACAAAACCAAATACCTTAGCTTAGCTTTTGAATAAAATAAAAAGTTAATACAAAGAAAAATATGAAACTACATCCCCCTACTTTGTCAATATATTTCCATCCTTTAAATATCTATCATGCTCAAGTAAACTAACTGTATAAAAGTGATTGAAACAAATACTGCAAGTATAAGCGGTTATCACATCAGAGCATCCAAACTGGCGTTATCACAACTATCTATAAGGAATACAGTTCTTTTCAAAAATAAATATAAATACCGTCTGAAAAGTGGCTTCTCATCTTGATTTAAGAACTGTCTGAGGATGCATTCTTGGAGTCGAGTATTAACATCTACATAATTTACTCAAGCCTGAGGCTTTTTTACCAAGATAGTTGATTGAGTATTTAACAACTACAGTTAAGAAAAAGTATTAAGTCTTTGAAATGTGCTAGCTTTTTTGCTAGTAGATTGTGCGCTAGTTTAACAAAATTTCACCAAGAGCTCAAAAGGCCTCATTACTTAAAGAAAATGAAATATGGGATCAAACAGGATTTCTTACCCATGCAACCAAATTCTGTTCTCCTGTAGCTCTTGAATTGTCAATTGCTTTCCTGCCTGTTATAATTTCCAAAAGAACTACCCCAAAGCTATAAACGTCTGATTTAAGAGTCAATTGCCCTGTCATAGCATACTCGGGAGCACAATATCCATAGGTTCCCATAACCCTTGTAGATACATGGGTGTTATCCCCAACAGGACCAAGTTTGGCTAAGCCAAAATCGGACAGCTTTGGATGATACCCTTCACCAAGCAATATGTTGGAGCATTTCAAATCTCTGTATATAACAGGAGGACTTGCTTTGTCATGTAAATACTCCAATCCCTTTGCTGCCCCAGCGGCTATTTTCATTCTTGTATTCCAATCAAGTCGTCTCTTACCAGGAGATATATCTGCAAAACAAGCTTATGAAACCAATTTCTACAGAAAATCATACTAAATAGATACGAAAGGTTAAGGAAAATTTGAAGCTGATGGAATATATACCATGTAAATGGTCCTCTAAAGATCCTAGGGGCATATATTCATAAACAAGCAGCCTTTGATCTCCATCAGCACAATAACCAATAAGATTAACAAGATTAGGGTGGTGAAGAAGACTTAACATCAACACTTCAACAAGGAATTCCCTGTTCCCTTGTAACCCATTACGATCAAGTTGTTTGATAGCTACTACCTGCACCAAACATATCAAGAAGGTTCAATTCCATGTCCAACTACATTGTACATATTAGAAGCTCAATCTCCTGGCAAATGATGCACACGCAAAACTTTTCGAGCCTATTGAACTTTTTCATGTTCGATAAAATGAAAAGATAATCATGCCTAACCTGATTGGTACTTTCCAAACGTCCTTTATATACTCGACCAAAGCCGCCCTCACCCAAAAGACATTCTGCTCTGAAATTTCTAGTTGCAGCTACCAACTCACGGAATACAAAAGTCTGTGCTGCAATGTGATCAGACCCTCCATCTTTGGGATCCTCCTTGACACTCAAGGTGGAATTTGTCTTTGAAATTCCTGAAATCAAACATGGAAAAGAAGGTAAGAAAAGTGAGAACTTTTATAAGTAGATATAGGATTTCATTCACATGAAGAAATAAAACCAGAATTATGAATCCTCAACAAAACATCAGATAATGCAAAAGGCAATTTAAATTGTAAGATGATTAGTCAAGCAATCAAGCCCCGATTTTTCCCACTTGGACCTTGAACTTCATATGAAATATATAAGTTTCTGCTCAATTTAAAACAACCCCATATGGAGAGCCAAGCAAACCCAATAAAAAGCATAACAGATTGAGCTGAAGTTAGATTAAAAACAATATGGTCACACTCACACAATATGCTAATGGACCTGAAACTAGGAAGTACCTGAAGTGGGTTTGATCTGATCAAGCGGCTTTTCCTGCAACTCTATCGTATTCTTCCTTTCCTTCTTGGTCTTTGCTTTACTGTTGGATTTACCAGAACAGGGAATCCAACCCATGTTTTTATACACTCTTATTTCTCTTTGCGAAGCCAAAGACTCAGAGAGAAAGCAGGAGACCACTATCCACAGCACAGAGACTAAAAGATAAACAATCAACCCTCCCCAACTCCCAAATAACCCAAAAGCAAAAACCCAACACGAGCAGGACAATGATAGCGAGAGCTTGCAGCCCCTTGTAACTTTGTATGTTGAAAGTTGAGAACTTTACAAATTAGAACACACACACTCTCTCTCTGTCTCTCTTTATCATTTTGTTTATGCAACGTCAATGTTTTATTTCTTCTTTCCCAAAAGTCTAGCTTGTTGATAATATTTTCAATAAGCTTAAAAAAAATATGGGTGCCAAATGGATGGACAAGATTGAACCTTTCTGTGACTTTTTGCTATAGGGCCCACATGCCCAACGGTGTAGATCATTTTCAAGAGACTTGCGTGTTTGAAAAGCTCACTGTGGAGTTTTCTATTACCCTTTCAATTTTAGTCGCACTCACAAGGTCACAGCTGGTCACAAATGGCTCCTTTTGGACCCTGCATTTGGTTCACTATTTTTGTCCCAATATAATTTTATTTTTGGTATGTGACTTTGATTTGATGGTGTTGATCACGTTCGAATATTATAAATTTTCTTTTGGAACTTATAAGTGAGCACATTTTCGATTCCACCCACCCTTATTTTTTCTGTTATGTGATTTATTTGAGACTTGGACACAAGTTGAGGTAAAAGATTCGACCCAACTATTGTTTTTATCATAAAAAGCACAATGTCATGTATATATATTATGTTAAATCAATTGTGGTGCAAATGTGGACTTTGGGTTGCCTGATCCTTCCTCAGCTTGTAGAGCCATCATATGTGTGTAACTTATGCTTAAAAAAAAACTCATGTTTTTGCCCAATAGGCCACTAAAATAAGTTAAAGTTATTCCAAATTGAAATCCTTGGATAAATGTTTTAAATAGAAAAAGTACATTCTTACTGAAAAATCTTACCAAAGAATAACTTTCATTATCTTTTTCGATTGAAGGCGGGAGATTAAGTAAAAACTAAATGCTATTTTATTTCATTTTTTATTTCGATTTTATTCATCACCCATCAGATTTTAACTCAAAATCTCTTCTAATGAAATAAAAACTAATATTATTAGACCGAATGATGATCGGTTAAATGCTCTACTGTTAAAGCTAAAACCCCTACCCTAGTAAAGTTATGCCACATCCATGTGAGAAAGGAATAAGTTTAACACTCAATCTTATAATAGGGGGTATAAAAGGCTTTATATCATTAGATTATATAATTTGTTAGGACCAAGACACGCAAAAAATTCCCCATGAAATATGGTATGTTGTGCCTAATGTTAAAATTGATCTTTTCAATGAAGTTATTTATGCCGCAAATTCATTAAACTTTGACCATGGTTGGTCCCCGCCGAGACTCCACCCACAAATCATGCCTTGGCAACCGTTTCGCTTGTGGGGTAACTTTTATTAAAGAGCACAGAGTTTGTTTAAATGCTCCTCTGAAATCCCAGGTTCACAGAATATTTAATAAGTCAAGGCTCGTATAAACTAAAATGGCACACCAATTGTTGCATATTTTTCCAACACAGAGAAGAAAAATAAAGGTTTTCCCTTTATTTATTCTGAAGTATTTAACTTGGATTTTATTGGGGTAAGGAGGATGAATTGACAATTTGATATGAAACCTCAGCAACGGCAAAGGATGCGTGAGTGACGGTCAGGACAACGGAAAGCTTCCAAATTGTGCTTAAAATTACAGCAGAAAGAAAGAGATGACACATGAAAAGTAGCCAGGTCAAATGTTGTTTGAATTAAACATTGCAGTATCCAAGATGGGCAATGGGCGTAATATGATATCTGAGCTTGTTTGATATCAATCAGCGTGCTTGACAAGTCAAAGTTTCTTTTGTTAAACTTCAAAATTCTATAAAATTATATGTACTTAAATATGATATCACTAATAAGTTCGAGAAATTTTAGTGTTATGATTACACTGTCACATGTTGTTACTAATTCATATGTTAAAATATGGGTGACCGATATATTATGGATCTCTTAGGATATAATATCAATAAATAAATACATGTGGTGGCGTACTTGTCATACCAAAAAATTACTCCATAATAGAGGCAAGTGACGGTATGATTCGAGTCAAGAATCATTGTTTCCCATTTTATGAGATTATCAACTTTTGTTTCTGATTCTCGTACGGAGATTGAATTGTGATGAGAATGAACCAAACTGACATGAAAAGATACAAATATAGTTCATTGACGGTCATTAATTAGAACGGATAAACATAGCATAAGTTTTCATCGAATCTGTTGGATCAAAGACACAACCTGGATTTGCCAAAGTATCCAAGAGTCCAAAGCAGCCTGGATATAATAATCAAAATCTTAAACATATAATTATAGTGTACAACTTTTTTATATAACAAAAATAGCACAATTATTACCCACTGGGAATTGAATAATCCTTAAACTTACTCTCTATCCTTGTACTTACTGAGTTATTGGGAGGAGCACTAACAAGTTCAACCTAATTGCCATTAACATGTGTAAGAAAGTTTTGTTATATGGGTAAGAGAGAAAAAGAATGCAATACTCTCATGCTGAGCTAAATGAAGGGAGCAGCAACAGGGAAAATTAGCCAAAATATTTTCACCCATTTTATGTTTCCAAAAAACCCACATAGAAGCTGTCTCCACAAGCAGCAGCCTTCAAAGAGATTCCCAAGTAAAATGATTGGCATTGCAGCAGGCCATTCAAGGTGGGCATCAAAATCACTGCACTAGTTTATTTGGTGTCTGAGATCTTCTGAGCCCATCTGAGATTTCTGTCAGACAAGCATGGGGATGAGGTTGAGACATTTTTATCCCAAAGTGTGAATGTGATGTGGTGGTCGTTCATGGCTTTTCTTTGCTTGTGGGGGCCTGTGCATCCTTTTCCGATGCTCCTGGGTTTGTGTTCCTCAGTGGCATGTCATGATTGTGCTTTCCCTCGTATGTTGTGATAAAAGCTTTGGGATCGTCTGAGACTCTTTCGACATGCTTACGCACACTGCATTTGAGACTGGTGCATCTATAGTAACTTCTGCACGATAGAAAAAAGCCAGATGGTGTGAGCTCAGACAGACAGGTGATACTCATGCAAGAGGATTATTAGGCTTGTTCTAAGAGGTCTGGATACATTGACTAAAAGAGAGAAAGAATAGTCTTTCTCACCTGGGATATGGATTTCCCTTAACAACCTTCTGCCCATATTTCCTCCAACGGAAGCCATCACCCGTCATATCAGAATCTACAGAACTTTGCACCACAACACGGGGATCTGGCACACCTTCTCCTGATATGCCCCCTTCATTCGATTGATTCTCGCTTTTTCTGAATGACAAAGCATAGGTAAACATCGTCAATGACATTAAACTTGAATAGATAAAATTATGATAGAAATGCTCATTAAGAATGAAAGAATCAAGATACTTCGAAAGCATATTTAATCCATGCGGTCAACGTCAAGCACAGAGAAGGGAAGAGGCAAGAAAATGGATACAAACTAGCATACAACCATAACCATGATAAGCAATCATCGTTTTGTTTCAAATGTTAAGGTGCGCTACCTTTCTCAGCTAAAACATGCATTGCTAATCTAAAGCATAGGCCTTTGATTTTCATCTACCTGCTACTGAATGGTCTTACCTTCTTTTACTTCTAGGTTCATAATCCTCTGCTTCAGGTCCCTTGCTTCCTTCCTCACATTCTCCACTAAGACCACAAGAATTATCAGGAGTTCCACCACCCGCATTTATTCCTCCACTTGCAAGAGGATCATAAAGTAGTGGAGCTTTACTTTGATAAGAATGCACAGGTAGTCCAGCTTCATTCTGATCCTCTACTCTACCTTCAGAACCTTCATTCCTTTCATTAAGTTGACTATTCCATAACCGGTTGTTGGTATCTTGACCGGTTCCATTAGATGCTAAGCCTAAACCTTGCGTCCCCGATGAGCTTTTCTTTGGAGGTTGAGGTTTTGAGTGGTTGTGTTCACCCTTGTAGACAATCTCAGCAATCTGTCCATCCAAAGATCTCTCAACCTTCTTTTTCACAGGACAATTTGGATGAGTGCACTTATAGTAACTTCGCGGGTACTCACTTCCTTTGACTTGCTTTTGTCCATATTTTCTCCAATTATACCCATCATAAGAAGGCCTATCAGTATTGGCTGTGGACGGTATAGGTTTTGGATCCTCTTCCATGTTTTGTGATGCTATCTTCAAAGGCTCTATTGTCTGATTTGTCTCAGCACATGATGGATTATTATGGCGCAGATTTGGGCTAAGTTGGGATCTAAAGCATTTATCTTGATTTTGATGTAGAACACCAGCCTCGACTGATGATTGTGTAGATTGGTGGCTGGTATTGAAGTTTCCCTGGTAACATTGAACCAAAAAAGAGAGAAGTTATTTTCCAAATTTGAGGTTAAAAAGTTTCACCACATTTTCCAAGTTCATGTCCTTAACACATTTATTCTACATACCACAGATAATACTCAGAAAAATCACATTTATTACCAGGAAAGTCACATTTATTCAGTTAAATTACAAACATACAATATCTAGCTACTGACCATATTTGCCAAGACAGAAACAGTTGCCCTTGATACAACTTTTGCCAACGGTTTGTATACCACACTTGCTCTGCTGTCTGATTTTGAGATCTTCTCTGATGAATTACTATGTGCAGTACCAGACATCTCTGCCTGAAATTTATGGGCACCAACACTCAGAAGGAAAGAACTTTTCAAAAGGGACAAGCATTTAGTAGAATTAAGGTCACCTGGGAAGAAACCAATCCAGAGACAGCATGATTCACCGTTGGCTTGAACCTCACAGTCTTTGGTCTGATGGCAGGAACAGCAGTTTCAGAAGATATATTAGAAGGAGAGGCATCGATAGCTCCTGCAAGAAGCTCCGTGAAGGACCTAAAGCTTGAACAAGTAGGCCTTGAGGCAACTGGTTTAGCTATAACTACCCGCTCTGCCTCCTTAATATCCATTTCCAAATGATTATGTTATGTTCCAACTAGGTGTTTTTGGTGCATGGCATACTATCATGAGATACAGGAGAACATCAAAGTCCCATCATCTTATGCCTGGAATATACTCTGTATATTTCCCTCCAGAAATCAATAAAAAGTTACGACAATGTCAGGAGGCCAAGCTTGACATGGATTAATAATTAATTGGTGCTCAGCTGCTATTACACATGTTGGCTCCAGATGTACAAAGCTCAATCTACTTCAACCTGCATGATACCAGGATCATGACATGAATTAGTAAACTAACGAGAAGATGAAGAACCAAAGGAATTTTTAAGAGTACAGCATTCTTCTAAATTACAAGACATTGTAAGGTTAAACTTTGGCTTAATGCATTCATTATCAATCAGACAAAATGAGCCTTAGGCTGCATTGGGGAATTGGATTGGCAGATTAGAAAATAGTCTCAGAAAAATCCCTCCACTCTCATATTTTTGCTGCCATTACTTTCAAGGTAATGCATCATTTGAGTAGGGCAGGCAAGCGCACAAATTGCCACACAAATGTGTTCTTTAACTTCATGGGATTGGGAATTATTCCCATCAAAGTAATGAAATAATTGATCAAGGTTGCATTTTAAGTCAAGGAACATTTCTAAAATTTAGTCCACCTCTCTATTATCATAAAGCAGATTACGTGCTAACAACTAGACACAACGCCAAAGCACTCACATAATAGACAAAACAAACAGCGATGACTGAACAGAATTAGCAATAACCAATATTGTTTCCTGAATACTCATCTGGGTCTCTGAAATGTCATTTTCAACTTTTCTTTAAAATCTAGCCATGGTTGAATAAAGAATGTAGCTTTTTCATAAAGATCTTTCTTTGAACTTGTATTTCACCATTCATGAAACTGTTTATCAAAACGAAAAACATAGAAGTGTATCCCCTTTTAAAATTTTGAAATATTAAAAAATCAGTATATTATCCAAGTTCACATCTTCAAGCAGGCATAATCTTGTTCATCTGCTTCCTATTCAGGCATATATAAATTCCCATTGCAAACACAAGTACAAAATTGGTAATTTCTCCATAAATTCCCATTACAAACAACCACTTAAGATTTTCTGAAAGAAACCGTCGGAACCAGACAGTAAAAAGTCGGAGCAATTCTGATAGTTTTTCTTCAAAAATCATATATTGAACCACAAATCAAGTCATGACATGTAACTTTTCCTACAAGTGACATGAGCAACCATCTGTGTACATGAGTATAATCCTTATATCCCAATCATATAACTTTTCATACATCTGACACAGTTTCTTCCTTTCTTTCCAAGAGGTAAAAGTTGAATGAATTAATAAATTAAATCAAAATCTAATAGATATGCTCAGCAAATTTTCCGAGCTATCAATGAAATTGCAAGAATACAGAATTGAAAACCAACATATTTTCTTCCAATGAACAGAAAAGAAAAAGAAATTAATCCCAAAAAGAAAAAGTACCAGATTTTGAAGAAAGCAACAAGAGATGCAGAGTAACATAGACTTTCAGAGGTATGTTTAAAGTAAAATAAGTAAATACAGAGTCACGCAAATCCCAGAAACTCTAAAAACTAAAACACAGACTACAGTCAGGTGTAAATCAGATAGCATTTACAAAGTAAAAGAAGAAAAGAATAAGAGTTAAGGAACTAGCAACAGACCCCGAATGGCTTCAACTCGAAAACTAAGAAATTTGCTGGTTAACAATTAGCTTAGTCTGCATTGCAGAACCACAAATTTCATAAGAAAACAAAATAAAATAAAGGGCATCGAAAGTTTTGCTCTGAGAATATAAAATTTTAAATCTTTAACAAAACGTGACATAAAAACCAGAGCTTTACCTTGGAGAATGGAGAGAGAGGGAGAGAAAAAACAGCAGCTTTGTCTATGAACACTAGAATAATAATCTTACAAAAGAAGTAATGGGCTTGTCTCCTTTTGAGCCAAGTACGTACATACAGCTACAGCACAGAAGGCAAAAACGAGGGCGTTTTAGCTGTTCATGGAATTCCTAGAGAGTTTTGAACAGTACCCTTCTGATGGAGAAAGAAAAAGAGATAGAGATGCCTAGACTTTTCAAACAAAATTCCAACACTTAGACGCAAGGAAATGTTGCCAAGAAAAAATAAAAAAAAATGAAAGAACCCAACTATTTCAACTATATTTTATTGTTTCTATTGTAAAGTTTTAGTATTTTTGGCTTTCAAAAACTTGGTCTTAGCAACTGCAGAAATGCAAGTTTGGGTTGCGTAGGAAGGAAAAAAAAGGGAAAGTGCAAAATGGGTTCTTTTCATTTATGTAGTTAATTTTTTGGGTCTGAAAAACTGTGACTCGGTGTGCAGTAGCTTGAAGAAGGAGCCCTAGAGCTAGTGGTACGTCCAACTACCCGTCTCTGTTTCTCTTTTGACTCTCTGATCCTGCCTAGCTATATGTATAGGCCGGAGGGGGGGGACCTGCCTGTAATAATATAGAAATTACAGGGCGGGTCCCACAGGGGGACAAATTATAGGGTGTTTAAATGCACTTGAGAGCCCACTGGGATAAAACTAATGCTCTCAAGCTACATGGGGAAATGTCATCTCCAAATGGACACGTGGCCAGGTGGGATTCGCTGTGTTTCAAAACCTCATATTAAAGTTTGAACTTTGGGGTCCCATTCTTGTGTTACTTATTTACTAAGTGAAAAAGACTAGATTGCCCATGAATCTTGAATGTGGATGAGGGAAGTGGTAGGGTGAAAGAGTAAATTTAGTTAGATTTTGATTGCTGCTCTTCATTGTTTAGGGTTCAAGTTATTATATTACAAAATGCCACCTAAGAATCATGATGTACAATTAAAAATGGTAAAGATGTCATGGATTGGTTGCCATGCTCTAGATTTTCCTTACATCTAAAGTTTATCCAATCCACCATATATATATGGGAAATGGTAGATGGTTAGGTTTGGATAGCAGAAAAATAGGGCAGAGAGGAAGTTAGGTGAGGCATGGATGGGTGTGAAGTTTGTGAAAACTATTACAACATTTATCTTATTGAGAAATATAAGAAAAGTGGATTTTTTTTTTTTCCTTCTTTTGTTGAGTAAGGGTTTATTTGTTGTAGGTGTGGCAAGTAGTGTTTTTTTTTATAGAATAATTCATGTCGGTGAAGTCTAATCCAATAAAAAATGACATTAACTTGTAGATCATTGGTCTCAAGTTCGAATCTCCATAACACTTTTATAATGTATGTGTGTGAGAAACTCTCATTTCTCTTGTCGTTTAGATCTTTTACAAAAGTTTTGATCTCAAAAACATTGTTTATTATATTTGATTGTCGACAAACAAAAGAGTTGTTGGCTTCAACATTGTAGAAGTGATGATGATATTGGTAGCAAGCTAAAGCCACTATGACAATTCGACCCCAAAAAAAACCACTATGTACGGTTTATATAAAAAATAATTAAAAAAAGCTAAGTTTTGACTGTGGTGAAGAAAAGCACTTTCAAAAAAGGCCTTCATAATGTAGAGTGAAAATGGTGAAAATCTAGAAGAATGAAATACACCAAAGAACACATAAGCAAAATACTGTATATGATAATTACTACTAAGATAGGACGACAACATGCATTAATAGCACTTAATATCACGTCCTTTACAACCACATTAAGCTATAACCATGACAAAAATAATGACAGTGCCAACCTAAAAAATTGACGGATGGGAGGAAGATACAAGAGTACAACCAGACAGCACGAAATATGAACCCCATTGGCATAAGCTATAAGCAGAAAGAAAAAAAAAAAAAGTATATAAAATCTGAAAACTTCTGTGGATTTTGTTCTAGCAGTATATGAAGTTGCCGCAGAGTTGAGGGATAGGGTGGGGGCAGAGAGATTAGGTTCATTTCAGCCCCAGTCAGTTTATGTTGCATGCATATATCATACAAAAGTATACACTCTTCCATTCTGAAACCCTAGCCCATCTATTTTTATTTTTTTCATTCTTCCTATTAATAATTTAGACTATGTTTGCGGGTTATTGTTTGTATAACCGATAGTTTAAATACTCTAAATTAATCTACCCTTCGGAAAGGAGAACACGAACTTAGGTGCAAGGGAACGAGCTCATTACTCTAACCAACTGACTTAACTCACATATGTCATTCTTTAATTAATTATAATTTAAATTATCTAAGTAAGTCTCTCGAACCATCTCCTCTTTTATTTCTCGTTTTATCGATCTCTATAGTGAGTTGGTGGGAACTCAATCACATATTTTTTGAGGCACTTGTTTTCCGGATAGGTATGAAGTTATGATGATAACTTTTGAAGTTAAAAAAGTTTCCATCATGTACGACCAATAATTTTCATGGAGACTATAGACTTTGCAATCATGTGAATGCAAGTAGCTTTAGCACATTGAATAAAGGAATGCATACATGTACAATTAGTTGGTAATTGATTATGCATCCATGTAACTTTGCATCATAATGTTTCTTGCTCTCTTTTTACTTAAATTATTAGCATTCTTAAAAAATCATCATACATTCATTTTTTTTTATGAAAATATAAAGGATATATACATTGCATAAGAAAAAGTATTTGATGATCTTTTTCGAGTGCCAATAACAGTTCTCGAATTATTTGATTATAACATCGTTTGCCGTCTAGATCTCCTTATAATATTTATCTTTTTATTAATAAAATTACAATATCCATTTTGTATGCACATCTAATGTAAGTTAATTAGTATACTGCTATACATATGTTGTCAGACTAATCATTCTATGGATTAGACAAATTTAACTACTTTGAATTAATGTGTAAATAATCTTCTACCCGATCGCCATCTTAGATTTTTTTTTCTCTCTTCTTCTTTATAATCTATCTTTATCCAAACAAATCAATCAAAATAATGAGAAACTTTTTAAATAAAATAAAATAAATAACTTTGCTGGTTCTGCTGGTTAATATTATAAGCCAAGTGACTTATTGGTTGATGAGAGCTTTTGAGTCTAACTTTTAACAAACTTCTAGTTGATTAGAGCGAATATACTTCTCATTCTGCACCCGAATTCAGATATAATTATATATATATTAGGTATTTATTTGTAAAACTCAGTCAGCTTTGCCCTTGGAATATGAATGAAGCCAAGTTTGGAGGTTTTTGAAATAAATACATAAATTGTCTTGAGACAAGTGTTTGGCATGTAGCGACTCTTTTTAGGGTTTGATTTGAACTTTGAAGATTTCTTTCTGGCCTTTGGAAAGTTAGTTGGGAGGATGGGGACACGTGGCGGTGTTCGACTTCTCAATCACTAAACTAAAATTCTACGCTCCTGACTGGTAGCTGCAACTTGTGTTTACACACGCACGTGCCAGTCTCAATTTAAATGTTTTATTGTTTTATTATTTTTGGTCCAGAATTTTCTGTTTTATTTTTCTATATTTGGTCCAGAATTTACTTTTGCTAATTTCTGGTACAGAATTTATTGTTTGATACTTTTGTTGATAGAAACAGGTGCCAATGGATCTGTGTCTTGCCATAAAGCTTAATGCTTATGTGTAGTTTTCATAACGAATATTTATATGTGTATGTATAGGCGGTGGACTGTTAACCACAAAATTGAATCAAAATTTTCCTGGATATCTATGTCAGGCAGTTGACATTTCACCAAAATGTAGATGGGTCACGTGCAACGCACGTGAGTAATTGGATGGCAAGACTTTGTGACAAACATGAGTAACCAAAAGAAGAAGAAAAAAAAAATGTAATGTTTTTTTTTTTTCTTTCACTTTTGCTTTAATTATTCATATCATTTTTAGCATATACTTTATCATTTAAATTTGAGTATTTTCAGAGGTGGCATAAGCTAGCTTTTAAAATGTTAATTTTTGTTATTAGTATCTTAACCTACATATATTCACATTTCTTCTCTCATCCGGACGTCCGCACGTTATTATTGTACCAATGCCATTATAAACAAGTAGGAAAACATGGAGGGATAGTAAAAAAATACATAATTTCGCACAGTAATGACATTTAGACATCTACATAGAAAAAAAATCTGCATATATATAATTTTACGCATAAATTTTGGATTTTAAAAGTATGTGATGATGACAACTTTAGAGGTTAGAGGGCCATTTTAGTTGTCTGCATAAGACAATTTTGGGGATTTTCTTGTTGCGTTGAAAAACATGTTATAGTGGCCACACTGATCTGGTTTTGATTTATTTTCCAACTATGCAGTGCCATAGTCGGTAGGTAAATGGAAGTGGTCTCTGGTCAGCCACCGCCTGCTTTCAATATCAATTCATATACAAAGACTGCTTTTTATCCTTTATCAAAGGTTATTAAAATCTTTATATGGAAAACTTGACATCCCTACAGAGAACCAAATGAGGTAACAAAGTCATTGCAAATAGTCTATGTTATCCAAAAACGAATTAAGCTTTTCACACATCCTAATTAGGATAAGGAATCTGTTAGGATAACACTACAGATGAATGATAGGATCACTCGTTCACACATGCGAAAATTGTTAATTATTTCTTCATGTGACAATAAAAAATGAATGAAGCTTATTCGCATATTTTAAAATAACACTGTAGAAAAATGTTAAATTCAACTATCGGCGTATGCGTAAATAACTGTTAACCATTCATGTATATGCTTCTCTTAATTCTAAAATTTCTCAAATATCACATTTGATGTGGTAGGTTCATCATAGGTTAGCTAGTCAAGAGCCACTAGTGAGTTAGGTAAGGTCTCTTACTTGGGCACCATGACTAGAATCAACCTAGGATGTGCTTCTACTGCCTCTGGTACCACAAAATCAGTCTAAGGTTTCAATACACCAATTATGAACATGGCCCCAATTCTTCCACCAAATAAAGATGTCATCCACTAAAAGCAAGGAAATTAAAGCCAAAAAAAAGAAAGAAAAAACAGAGTCATGCTGATCAAAGATGGCCGTCAAACAAATCGTATAGCTGCATTAATATATGCCGCGGTCTCCACAAATCGGTGAAATGGTCACACAGCCACAGGATCATAGCACCAGTGAAACTTATTACTACAATGTATTTTTAAAAGTTTCGTACATAATTATATTAATTAGTATATTGATTAGATTAATCTTCCCCAGTTTATCAATTGCATACCATTTTTTTTTAAATGCTCTATATCGCGTCCTATCCAAATATGATTATAGAAATATTTAGTTTTCACTTTGTTAGAGGTGTGACGAGTTCAAATATCATAATTGAAAGTTTGCTTTTATTGTTAAATATATTAGAATTAGACAAACTGTCTTGGTTGGATTCGGAAATATTTAGATTGTTTTAAAATACTATGTAATGTGGATCATCAGAATTTCCAGTTTTAGTGCTTTAGTTGGTTGAACTTTGTGTTTACTTTTATTCTCCTCTTCTGTAAAGCCCTTGTTGTTGTGTGTAATTGAGTTTCGTCTTTTTTACTTGTTTTTTAGCCGTTAGGTTTTGCTACGTTGTTTGTTTGTTGGTTGGCGTTATGTCTTTTGGGTTTTGATTTGGTGCTAAATTGAATAATTTTGTCATTAATTTACATAATTTTTTATATATTTTTAATCCTGAAAGATGCTTTTGTTTTGTATTTTTTTCATAGTGCTGCTAGCAATGAGCTGGCCTTCTTCTTTTTTATTTTGGATTGTTCATGTGGCACTGGAAGAATGCACAGTCATGAACCCGACCAATGAATAGAAACTTTAAGACATTCCCACATACAAGGGAGAAAAAAACAAGCAAAGCATCGCATTTGTCCCCAAACAAAGCTCACGGGTTCTGAATTAACAATCTGCATTCTTTATTCCCCAAACTAATAGATATACCAACCAAAACCAAAAAGAAAAGGAATGTGTAACTGGCACCTATGCTGTAAGTCTAACCAATTACATAAGTGCTTATAACTTCAGTGATAGAATATTTACGTTTATGTTCACAATAAAAGTTCGACTCTCGGTTTGCCCTTCTTAAACTCTGGCTCTGAACCAGGAAAAACAAACCTATACCTATGGTAGAGTTCATTTTCATTTTTTGACCATTAAAAGTAAAAAGCATTGCATGTCAAGGGAGGATGATCATGATTAAATTGTGTTAAAATTTAAAGTGGTTTTTTATTTTTATTTTATTTTTTGGGTACAGTAGAGGTCCAAGGACCAAAACAGAACCAATCACAAACAAGCTTGGGCCTGGCCCAGATTCTCTCTTTAAGTACTGTCAGCTGCAAGCTAGAGAAGACCCATTGCTTGGCATAGTCCACAGTAATTGAAGGGGAGAAAGAAATTGAAAAAGATGAGATTTAGGAAGAAAAAAAAAGAGCATTTACAATAGGCTTATTTATGTACATGCCCCTTGTGCTTTCAAACTTGTCTCAGATTACCATCCGTGTTTCGAAACGTCTCAAAATACCCCCCATATTTTTAAAAACTGTCTCATGTTACCCGTTCTGTCAGTATTATAGACGTTTTGTTATGAGTGTTGGGCCCCACTTCGTTTCACTCGCTTAACATTGGAGAAAAAGAGTGCTACTATTTCCACCCCCTGTCCTATTTCCCTACCCACCTCAAAATTTTAAGGACAAATGTAGCCCTTTGTAAAATGACTTTTAAGGACTTATGCCACCTCATTAAAATTTAATCCAACATATTGAAATTTTTTCATAATCAAAAAGAAAAAAAAGACTCTAATGCAACTTAACAATTTGAACCTTAACTCCTGCTATCATTTACCCTTTTTTTTTTTCCTATCTCTTCAACCTCTCCCCCTTTCCTGTTTGTTTTGTTTGCAACATCTTTACCCAATCGTTTTTTTTTGTCAATATCTCCTCCAATCAATTTAGTCTTCCTTTTTTTTCCTTATTTCTTATACCTGTAGCCTCTCCACCCAATTGTAGAGGTTTGGTTTTTCCTTCTTCCTTCCTAAACCCTAAACAAACTCTCCAAAACAGAAGATTTTTTTTTTTCTATACTCTCTTTATAATGGCTTAACTGATCTTTACATAATAATCAAAATCGTTCAAATTCAATTTAATTCAATTTAAGGTGACCTTTCTTTCTCAGCCCTGTCTTCTTATACGCCATCTACATTTGTCATTGCTTCGTACAACCTCTCCTAACAAACCCTCCAACTCAACAATGAGACCACCCTCCAATTCTCGGGTTCCAACCCCGAATTTTCTCAAGCCACCACTAAAACCAACCAAACTTGGAGAAAGGAAGAGGGAAAAAAAACCTATACAATTGGGTGGAGAAACCGCAAAGAAAGAAAGAAGAAAAAAGAAAAGAAAAGAAGAATAACGATTGTAGGAGTTAATTGTTAAGTTCCATTAAGTTTCTTTTGTTTATGTTTTAAATTATTGCATTTGATAAAAAGAAAATAATAATTAAAGGGTATTTTAGGAATAATGGTGGGTGGAAAGATATGATTATGTGTTTTAAAATTTATATGGTGGGTGGAAAGATAAGGTGGGTGGGGAAATAGGACAGGGAGGGTGGAAATAACAGCACTCGAGAAAAAGGGTTTTCAAGTTTCAGAAAATGGGAAAGGGGGTATTTGGGTGAGAAGGGGAGATTTGGAGAAGAAGGCTAGGGCTTTTACAAAATCTGAAATGAGGATTACCAATCGGGGTTGCTGCAGACCCAATATTTGCACTTGAGGCAAGGGTAAGCAGGAATGGATGGGCTGGGAGGTTATGCTGTTTTGCAACTTTTAAAACAAATTCAGTCAAAACCACGCAAGAGGTGTCATTGGTGAAGAGAGCACTGGAAATTGCAGAAATCAAGCAAATTCGACAGAGCAAATCCTTTGCTCCTTGGGTTTTCCACAAGAGCAACTTACCCAAATATTTGAACATATCTGCTCTTTCAAGGTAAATACTGACAACCATTGTCCCAAACAAAAGACCAAGGATTGGGAGATCAATAGCAGCATATGCTTGGTCAGGAGTTAAGACTCTAAAAATAACCATACGCATTGCTCCTAGGAGAGACCCTGCAGTCCTCCCAATTGGCAGAAAAGGGACAGCTGGGAACACTGCCAATACCCAAAAGACTGCAAAGGCAATTGAGCGAAGAACCACTTTCACAGAAGAAGCCATGGCCATTTTTCCAACTTAAGAAGCTCAGATTTTGCAAAAGCCCTAGCCGCCTTCTCTAAATCTCTCATTCTCACCCAAATACCCCCTTTCCCCTTTTCTAAAACTCGAAAACCCTTTTTCTCCAATGTTAAGCGACTGAATCGAAATAGGGCCCAACACTCGAAACGGAATGTCTATAATACTGAAGGAATAGGTAACATGAGATAATTTTTAAAAGTATGGGGGATATTTTGAGATGTTTCGAAACACGGGTGGTAATCTGAGACAAGTTTGAAAGCACATGGGGCATGTACATAAATAAGCCTTTAGAATAACATAGAATCTAGAGAAGGAATTAAAAGGGTTTTTTTTCTTCTTTTAAAAGGATTTTTTTTTTTTCCATAATTGCCAGGGTAGGGTCAAAAAATAACACCACACCAAATATAAAGACTCTGATCGCATAAAGCTGATGGCCTCCTGTGTAAAAGAAGCATCTTGAAATCCACAATAATGGAATGCATCTCAAGGTGTGGTCTGTCTTAAGAGTTCTCACCTCCAACACCTCCAATTCTTTACATGAATATTTACCACGAACCTCGCTCATAAGAGTTACAAGAAATGCACATATACATGTAACTGATAACAACTCACAAGTACGCTGAATTTCAACCCTATTTTATCGAAAGTGTTGGATTAGCTATCTGTTGTCCTGACCGTGTTCTCGCTCACCGTCTGCCGCACAAATTGTCCCCGTATGCGAGGTCGTTGTTCAGCCAGTTTCTTTCTGCTTTGATATCGAACCTGAAAAACCAACCAAAAACCAAATTCAGCAAACCCGTCTACATTTCTTTTCTGTTTTGATGAGTTCTGTTCAAATATTCTAAAGGAAATCAAGCATGCAAGAAAGGAGGCATTTAACAGATTTAACTTACTCAATTCACATCAATGTTTGCGCAAACAGGAAGAACTCAATTTAACAAGCCTTCCTTGGAGGAGCAAATACGGATAAGAAATTTTTGAAATCAAAATAGGGAGAAGAAATGAGTGGAGGTAATTTAAAAAACAATTTCGCAAAGGACAAACACCTAAATTATTCCTAAACCACTTATTAAGATCTAGCATTAGGATGAAACAACTGAAAATTAGTCACCTTTTTCCGGAAACATCTCTCCTTTCTTTTCTGACGAAACTTAGTCAAGGCAGCTTCTCTCTGCTTGAACTTGTTTTCATCTACTCTATTTCCACTAGCATCACCACTTCCACTTTTCCCAGCAACATCACTTTCCATGTTTGTACCACCTACATTTTTTCCAGTGGTGCTTCCGTTTTGCCCATTGCTCCCATGGTTACTGCCTGAAGCACTTCCGTTGACACTGTAATTTCCCGGATTACCTTCAACAGGCCCACTCAGAACATTGGACGATCCACAATGCGGAGCAGCTGCAGCCAATTTCTTCAAAGACAAATCGTTATGCTCGGGCAGGTGTTGTCCTTGCATGGTGTGGACAACATGGCGATGGACCTGACAGTGATCATAATCATGATGGAGGTTCTGAATTTGGAGTTGCTTCTGGGCATCTCTTGAATGAGCCAATACTGTCGTTGCCACATTATTAGCATTATCTACTAAAACTTGCTGGGTAGCACTCTTAAGGTCCTTTTTCACAGGTTGGAAAGCAGACGATGGATGCAGAAGTTGGACTGTAGATGCTGCTGCTGACTTGTTTATAACTAGAGATTTGGGAACATCGTTATTAGTTGTGGAGCCCATATCAATGTTATTGCTGCCTCCATTCGAGGATTGATTAGGAGGGTTATCGCTTGAATGAGGTCGAATATCACGAAAAAATTCATTTTTTGTAACTTCCCCACTATTATCTTGTGGAGAGTTGCTTCCAACATGCCCAGAAAGAGCCTTGTTAGCATTTGAGGCTGCGTTATACCTGCACAGGAAGAAATATGCTAAGGGTAACCATATAGAAATTTCAAGAGAATGTACAAGACAACTGTTTCAAACTCCCACTTTATCAGTAGACAATAGCAATATCCAGGTCCTTATGTTCCTCATACCTTGAAAAGGCTGAAGAGTCTGAACGTCTTAAGACATTGCGGTCATCCTGTACTGTTGTCTCAGTGCCTTTAACTCCTCTAAGTCTTTTCAAACTGAGCTCCACAGATGGTAGTTCATGAGTATTACTATTGGCTTTAGTGTTTATGTCTAAGGCCTTATACTGTCTGTTAGAAGCTTCGAATTGTGTGCTGTCCATCAGGGGATCAGTGAGATCAGTGACAACACCTGTTACAGTAGCACCATCATACTTTAGCTTACTGGAAGGACTCTCATAGTTGAACTTCAGCTGCCCCTTATCAATCTGGTGGTCAAATTCACCGGAACCTATCTCAATCAGATTATTCTGTCTTGTTCCTGCTGGTTTGGTTGAAAAGTCATTAGCGTGCTGACGCTGTAAATCTCTATTACTGGATAGGCCTATCTCTAGATCTTTTCCCATTGCAAAGTTGTCTGAATAAAAAAACAGCTTAATCACTAAGAAAGTAAAACAAGTATACATGTGTGAGTGCGTGCACACACACACACACACACACACACACACACACAAACATATAAGGAAAATTGCATAATAACATGTGAATAGGATGCACAGAACCACACAGGTTTAGATAATTCCAGGAATACCATGTTCCTTCTGTGGTTGGCACTCCCTTGTTGCAGCTGGAGGGGCCAATTTGTTACCAAGTGATTCAGCGTTTGAGTGAACTACTTGGGCGCAAGTACTATCAGGACACTCAGCTACCTGGTGCCATGAGAACACTTGTCGCGGACTGTCAACTTCTACAGCTTTTTTTGTCCAGGAACTCTGTAAAATGAAACACCAACACAGTGAGACTGCAGCGTACACATCTACGAGTCTGGGTCATTCTATGACTTTATTTTCTTAATTTTTTCTTTAAGGAGGTGATGATCCGTGTTACTCATCCAAAAAAAAAAAACAACTTATCCCAAGTGTTATATTCTTTTGCACATCTGCAAAATTGTGGACTAATCCTTAAATTGATTAACAGCAAGCTCCTTTACTGGTGTGAACCTGTTCACAATTTGAAACCTATTAAACAAGAGTTATTGAAGTAACTTCCATCGATTACCATTAGGCACTGTATAGTATTGACTTTAATACGCATAACTAACTACACTACTTACATTATTAAAACAGTAACCTGTACTTTCTAGGACTCTCATAATAACTGAGTCTGGACGCTAGAGTTAAGAGTCAACACTATAAACAAGCAAAAGGCAATTACAAGTTATCTTACAGGATAGTAAACCCGTCATCAGTTTCCGAAAACCTAATACAGAAACAGATTACAATTCAATTAAAAACAATTAAATCATATGCTATCCTCAGCAGGACCAACATTATCAATCCCTTTAGCAACTTAAGAATAAGAGCTGCAAAACGAGAGTAACTGATGCACACATCCGAAAAGAAGTAAAGCTGCAATTATTCTATTGAGAGGAGTATACATTCCCTTCTCCTGACTAATGTGAAAATTCATATAATAGGTATGCACCATCCAAGATCTTTAGTATCCAATAACTACCATACCTGAGTGCCGCTCCCATTGTCACTTCCATCTCCAACATTCAAACCAGTGCTCGCATTATCTTCCTCATCATTGCTTCCACTATTGTTCTCAGACTTTGCAACACTTTTTGATCTTACAGACTTTTGAGTTTGTGTGCCGCTTTCACTTCCAGTTCCACTACCACTAGACTGAAAGAAAGTTTAGATACCAGTCATACAAAGAAAATTAAGAAACATAATATAAACTGCAACGTGAAACAAAATTACTAACCATTAAGCAAACATATTTAATATAAACTTATGTAATATCATCATATAAATAAAAAGCTCTTCTCATTAACAATGGCACTGCTCAACAACAATCACAAGAGAAAAAAAAGACCCTTCACAAAACAGGAGAAAAGTAAAGCATGTGAAGTGAAAACTACTTTTTATATATCAGTTGAGGAAGGTGAAAAAATAGGAAAATACAAAGAACTGAACAGCATTACACAGACTTGTGGGCAAGCATTCTAATACCAGAATGGAAAGTCATAATGACTCACACTATGGCATCTCCTCCAAATGTGCTGCCAGAGGTTCTTAAGCTCATTCTTTCGTATAGGCTTCACTAAAAAGTCAACAGCACCCTTTGACAAACACTTAAAGACGAGACCCATTGAATCATGAGATGACATCACTGCACACAAATCTCAAAATAGTTAGACATCTCTACTTTCTAAGCTGGCATAACTCAAAACTTATAACAGAGTATCATTACTCAATACAACTGTTATTGAGTTGGGCATAAAAAAAATTTATAAAAAAAAAAAACTTACTAATCACAGGAACATTTTTCCTCGTCTTATGGCTCATAATCTTGTTTAAAAGCCCAACACCGGATAAGCATGGCATAACTACCTCAGTTAAGACTAGATCAACATGATTAGTCAAATCTTCCAGAATCTTCCATGCTTGCAATCCATTTGCTGCTGCAATCACTGAAAATACGAAGAATTGAGCATCAAATCCTGGATTTTAAAAGATAAATATACAAAAAGGATGTAATGTACCAAGTAAATATACGATATTTGTGTGTGTACATGTGAAATAAAAGAGATATATGGATGCAGATATCATGTATTTTGCAAATGACAGAAAACTAACATTATTATTATTATTATTTTCAAATGCAACAACATATACATCTATGCTTTCCAGTAATCACAAAAGCATATGATAGCATGAAAGATCATAGCATCCACATTAAAAACGACAAAAAACAAAAGCTTGGACATGCAAACCCTGAAAGTCAAGTTAACAGGAAACTCAACCCGATAAAGTTGATAATGTATCCATTCACTTTTTCATAAACAGCAGTGTCTGGATATGGTCATACATATGAAGCATTAGGTGTCTCAGAAGCCAAATTACTAACCTTCATAACTGCAATTGCGAAGCAGTGCAGTGACAACATGGCGAGTACAATCATCATATTCCACCAGTAAAACCTTAAGAGATCTAACATGTAGAAACCTTTCCCAGCAAACCGTTGACCCTTGAGGCTGTTGCTTAACAGCCTGGACTTGAACACCCCCTCCTTCCCCACCGTTTACATCTCCAGCTATTCCAATACTTTTCGACTCATCTTCCTCAACTAACCTTCTTTCCTCATCTACCACTCCATTCTTAACCCTTTCCTTCCCGTCCCATGAACGGTGATTCAGCTCCAGCAGTTGCCTATCCTCATCACTATCAACACTCATCAGGATACTCTATCAGTCAGACAAAAGACTAGTAGTAAAAACGGCCCAAGTTCAGATTGAAAAAAAAACTTCTTGAATCGGGAAAAAGAATGGCGCATAGCGTTGGCTGCAAAGACCAAACCTCTGCAACTACAGACCCTTCTAAACCTAACACGATGGGTATTCACCGGTTACAAAGTGATGTCAAATGATAATCCGTAACCAAATATATATACAAGTGATGCCAATTTACACCAGATGTTGTTAGCTGGCTAAAAATGGCTTGAAACCCAACAAATTGCTTTCACCCTGTAAGACCAGAACACCATATCAGTAAAAAAAATACACCATAAGGCATTAACATCAAATTCTTTCTTTTAAAGGTAAGATGATACCAGTACAAATTTTTTTATATAAAAAAATCCAAATAATTTAAAATGGAGAACTTGGAACACTATTAATCTACAAATAATTGAAAGATGCACAGAATCAACAGAAATGATGATTTAAAAATCTCACATAGCGCCAATCTTCAACAACTATAAATGATATAGATGAACTTAGATGAGCTTCAAATTATCTAAACCAGAGTAGCCAAGTATATAATTCAAAACAATTTTTAAAAAAAAAAACAGAGAAGAGAAGAGAAGAGAAGTATAAAATCAAAGAAGTAACATGGAAGAAATCACCTGCAAAGCTTCATTAACCGCCATAATTGAGCTAGATCCAAACCGAAATTACCAAGAAAATCATTGTACTAAAATACAATATGGTCAAACAATAATTCCGAAAATCTTAGTTTGGATCTTCAAAAAATATCTGAATTTGGATATTTCTTAGATATTTTTGTACTATCTTTGCAGAGTTGGGACAGGCTTGACTGGACCAAGAAACATAAGACTGCAAACAGTTACGAGAGAGATAATCGGCGATCCTTTCGTCCAGGGAGAGAGGGAGAAGAGAGAAAGAGAGAGATGAGTAAAAGATATGGAGCTGCGAGATCAGCTCAGCGACTGATGACGTGGACAAATAAGGGTGGAGATGCAGTAGAAGTAGAACGTTCGAGAACGCCACGTCAGATGCAAGAT